>NW_019268539.1:1372829-1376749 GCF_002738365.1 Cucurbita moschata
CTTTGAACTGAGGCCAAGAGATAGGCTCTCCAAGAGGTGCAATCAACTTCTTAGCACCCTTCCACCACAAATGAGCCTCTCCTTCCAACATATACGTTCCGCAGTGAACCTGATATTCCAGCGGACAGTTCATGTAAAAGAAGGCTTTTTCCATGGCCTCAAGCCAATTTTCTGCTGCAATAGGATCTATTTTGCCACCTTCGAAGGAAGGCGGTTTTTGCCTCTGAAAATCCTTAAGATAACGAGCCTCTATGGTCATAGTTCCAGAGTCTCTGTTTCCCAGCAATGCTGTCTGTTGCATTGCTGCCTGTTGCGTGGCTGTCTGTTGCATTGCTGTCTGTTGTAATGTTGTCTGTTGCAGCGTTGCCTGTTGAATGGCCTGTTGCATCATGGCCTGGTTAGTGACCAGTGTTTGCATCATCTGAGCCATTTGAGCCTGGTTTTCCATAGAGGTTAACATAAAAGACTGTACTACATCTGTAGTGAGGATAGTTGTTGGTTGTCTAGGTGGAACCTCCACGTTATCGGTGGGCACTGATGGGACCGCTTCAGGAGGAGGAGCAGTAGAGTCTGCGTCCGGTAAATCTTGAGTCACTGCTTTCCTCTGACTCATTCCTGACCTTGGTGCCCGTGGAATAGGACATTCAAACCATTCAGGCATTTCTTCAACCTCCTTTTGAGGTTCAGGTACAGGTTGTTCCGCCTCAGGAGACGGGACATCAGTGTTCTGAGCGACTCTTCTTCTTCCCCTTCTAGGTCCAGGCCCGAGATAGGTTCCACTTCTCTTAGGTGCCATTTAGCTACCACAATAAAAACTTTGTGGTTACATTACATACAGGGTTCATCCTCTAGGAAATGTGTTGTAAAGCACAAGAGAACAGTCATGAAAAAGAAAACTCTCTACTTCATATCTTATCTCTTAATTTCTCAATTCAGATTCGTGAGACTGTCCGGTCGCGAGCAGCACGTGATTGATGGGCGCGTCACAGAGGATACGACTCTCTAACCTAAGTGTCTACAGGACCTATGTCCTGGTGCTCTGATACCAAATTTGTCAAGTTTGCCCCCTGTTAGGGAAGTTGACTTCGGGATCGACCTAGAACCAGGAACTGCGCCGATCTCCAAGGCACCCTACAGAATGACACCTGCAGAACTCAGGGAATTGAAGGAACAGTTACAGGACCTATTGGATAAGGGTTTCATACGACCCAGTGTGTCGCCCTGGGGAGCCCCTGTTCTGTTTGTCAAGAAGAAAGATGGATCCCTGCGCCTGTGTATAGATTACAGAGAATTGAATAAGGTCACCATAAAGAATAAGTACCCCCTCCCGAGGATCGACGACTTGTTTGACCAGCTGCGGGGAGCATCGGTATTCTCTAAAATTGACTTGAGGTCAGGATACCATCAATTGAGAATAAGAGAAGAAGATATTCCCAAAACAGCTTTTAGAAGTCGCTATGGACATTATGAATTTCTCGTCATGTCCTTTGGACTTACCAATGCACCAGCCGTCTTCATGGAATTAATGAACAGAGTGTTTAAAGAATTCTTAGACACTTTTGTTATAGTGTTTATTGATGATATCCTGGTGTACTCCAAATCAGAGGCAGAGCACGAAGAACATTTGAGAAAAGTTCTGACCATACTAAGAACACAGCGACTGTACGCCAAGTTTTCCAAGTGTGAATTTTGGCTGTCTGAGGTAGCGTTTTTGGGTCATGTGGTGTCGAGTAGTGGAATCACAGTAGACCCAGCTAAAATTGAGGCAGTGATGAAGTGGCCAAGACCGACCACAGTCACTGAGGTACGGAGTTTTCTGGGACTAGCTGGTTACTACAGAAGGTTCGTCCAGGATTTCTCCAAGATATCTTCAGCACTGACTCAGTTAACTAAGAAAGGCAAGCCTTTTTTGTGGACATCAGCCTGCGAACAGAGCTTCCAGGAACTCAAGGAGAGGTTAGTGTCAGCTCCAGTCCTCACAGTTCCTGATGGATCAGGAAATCTTGTGGTGTACAGCGACGCATCGGGAAAAGGTCTTGGATGCGTGCTCATGCAGAAGGGTAAAGTGATAGCTTATGCTTCCAGACAACTGAAGGAATATGAAAGGAATTATCCTACTCATGACCTCGAGTTAGCAGCAGTGGTGTTTGCACTAAAGACGTGGCGACATTATCTGTATGGAGAGAAAATTCAAGTATTCACCGATCACAAAAGTCTCAAGTACCTATTTACGCAAAAGGAACTTAACATGAGGCAGAGGAGATGGTTGGAATTAGTAAAAGATTACGATATCGAGATCCTGTATCATCCAGGCAAGGCCAATGTTGTGGCGGACGCATTGAGCAGAAAGGCAGTTCATACTTCCGCTATGATCACTAAGCAGGAGAGAATACAGGATGAGATGAAGAGGGCTGGAATCGATGTTGTAATCAAAGGTGGTACTGCTCAGATAACACAAATGACCATGCAACCTACCTTACGAAAACGGATTATTGACGCTCAGAGGTCTGACGAACACCTTGAAAAGCTGTGGAATCAGACGGAGATTGAAAGACCAGAGGGGTACTCAATCTCTTCAGATGGGGGTCTGCTGTGGAAAAATCGCTTATGTGTTCCCCGTGACAAGAAAATTCTTAAGGATATTATGACAGAAGCTCACGATACTTCTTATACGTTCCACCCTGGAAGTACAAAGATGTATCAGGATCTTAAGGGATGTTATTGGTGGCCAGGGATGAAAAAGGAGATAGCAGAATTTGTAAGCCGATGCTTGACTTGTCAGCAGGTGAAGGCCCCGAGACAGCGTCCAGCAGGACTGCTACAACCCCTAAAGGTCCCGCAATGGAAATGGGAGGCAGTTTGCATGGATTTTATCTCAGGCTTGCCCAAGACTAAGCAGAACTTCAACGTAATCTGGGTAGTTGTTGATAGACTTACCAAAATGGCTCACTTCATCCCAGGCAAAACCACTTATCGTGTGGATCGGTGGGCTCAGCTGTATATCAGAGAAATAGTACGCTTGCATGGTGTACCGGTGTCTATAGTGTCTGATCGGGACACTAGATTCACCTCTCAGTTTTGGAAAAGCCTCCAAAAAGCATTGGGGACTCAGTTAAGGTTTAGTACAGCATTCCATCCTCAGACGGACGGACAGACTGAAAGATTGAATCAAATTTTGGAAGATATGTTGCGAGCTTGTGTCTTGGATTTCGCTGGGTGCTGGGATGAACACCTACCTCTGATAGAGTTTGCTTATAATAATAGCTATCAAGCGACCATCCAGATGGCCCCTTTTGAGGCGATGTATGGGCGTAGGTGTCGAACACCAGTATTTTGGGAAGAAGTAGGCACGCAGCAGCTACTGGGACCGGAGTTAGTTCAGGTCACCAACGCGGCAGTGCAGAAAATTAAGCAAAGAATCCTCACTGCACAAAGCCGACAGAAGAGCTATGCAGATTTGCGTAGAAGGGACCTCGAGTTCGAGGTGGGTGACCATGTGTTCGTGAAGGTAGCCCCTATGAGAGGGGTGACGAGGTTTGGAAAGAAAGGGAAGTTAAGCCCAAGGTTTGTAGGCCCTTTCGAGATTCTAGAGAGAGTTGGGGCCGTGGCGTATAAGATTGCTCTACCACCAAACCTTGCCGCCGTTCACAACGTGTTCCACGTATCTATGCTGCGAAAGTACACCTCAGACCCTACTCACGTGATTGAACACGAAACCCTCCCTCTTCGGGAAGATTTGTCCTACGAGGTAAGACCCAGCAAAATTCTGGCTCGAGACACTAGGCGTCTGCGCAACAAAGTTATTCCCTTGGTAAAAGTCGCATGGGGTAACCATCGACACGAGGAGGCAACCTGGGAACGAGAAGAAGACGTAAGGAGAACCTATCCCGAACTCTTCCAAGGGATACCAACTTTCGGGG
>NW_019268539.1:1376927-1377433 GCF_002738365.1 Cucurbita moschata
AACTGAATCTGGCCTTACCTCATTAGGGCTTACTCTCTTGGAACTTATCCCTTTGGACTTCTTTGGTTCCTAGACCTTTTATTTAAACCCCTAGAGTTCCTTTTATGCTAACCTGTGTTGGACTGGTGCCTTACGAGTGGCTACCTCGGCATGGGTATGAGATTATCTGGGGTCTTGCCTAGGAAGTGAGCTGCAACCCCCTAGACTCATGATAATCCCCCTGTATTTGGGAGGGCTACCTCCCCTATTCCATCCAGCTAAACGGTCAATTACGACGTGGGTATCCCGTTTCCCATACTAAACGGCTATCGAGCAGTCGAGTCCTGATCAGGAACCCGCTGGTCCCCCACGAAGCTATATCACCATCCACACACAAGTAGCCTAAGGGTACTCTAAGGATGTTTCATGTGCCGCGATGGTCTGTTAAACTAATAGGGAAAGGTTAAGTCTATTCCTTGATGGCTTGTCGCTCTAACCATAGTCTTCTAGTCTTATTCATAAAGGTG
>NW_019268539.1:1377645-1379450 GCF_002738365.1 Cucurbita moschata
CATGATAATCCCCCTGTATTTGGGAGGGCTACCTCCCCTATTCCATCCAGCTAAACGGTCAATTACGACGTGGGTATCCCGTTTCCCATACTAAACGGCTATCGAGCAGTCGAGTCCTGATCAGGAACCCGCTGGTCCCCCACGAAGCTATATCACCATCCACACACAAGTAGCCTAAGGGTACTCTAAGGATGTTTCATGTGCCGCGATGGTCTGTTAAACTAATAGGGAAAGGTTAAGTCTATTCCTTGATGGCTTGTCGCTCTAACCATAGTCTTCTAGTCTTATTCATAAAGGTGAGGTTAAGTCTATTCCTTGATGGCTTGTCGCTCTAACCATAGTCTTCTAGTCTTATTCATAAAGGTGACCATAAAAATAACCGAGTACGTACATAACTATTATCCAAAAACCTCAAACACATTTCATGCAAAGTAATCATACAAGCTCGACGGGGTGATAACATCCATCAACTCCCGGAGCACAGAGTTCGCAATTTTTCCATCCTCCATTCAGCAAAAAGATATACATATGCATAAAATAAAATGGGAATTAAAAGCATATAAGCAGTATCCAAGTACAGCATACATCTTACTTTCAATAATCTATTTCTCCAAGATCATTACGGAAAGCTACAACCTAAGGTAATTCAAACTAGCATGCATGCATCCCAAGCGGTTCCTACAAGTATTACTTCCTAAATTCCGTGTGGCGACTTACCTGGATGGCGCGTGTCCTTAAGCAGCGTTTCCACCCACTTAACGTATCGAGAGGCGGTGATTTTCCTTCAATTTGGTCCTATTTCAATCAGAATGGGTTTAGGATTGGAAATCTGGAGGAAAATTGGGAAAACAGAAACGAACGGGTCAAAAACAAGCTTACACGTGCTTCCACGCGCCAGCCACGCGCTGGGGAGCAACCACTCGCGGGTTCCACGCGCGAGTGTCACGCGCCCAGAAATTCCTGCAGTCGCGGGTCGCGGGTTCGGGTCGGAAGCGGTGATTCGGGTGGACCGCGGGTCGTCGGCTTGGTTCGGTTCGCCGTGCGGGTATCGGGTTAACCAAGGAGCACGGGTCGGGTCGCGGAGCCAGGGACGCGTGTCGCAGGAGAGCTGGAGCTGCGTTTTCCCAGGCGACGCTCGACGCGTGTCCGGAGGTGATTGGCGCTCGCGGTCCTCTAGTTGGTTGACACGTGGCACGCCGGCGGCTTCTCTCTCCTCCTACCAGAAAATCAAGGCTTCCGATTAGTTTTTCCGAGGTTCTTTCCATTTTCTATCTTTCGATTCTTAACCCAAACAGAGGTGGTTTCTTCAACAAAGTTATAGATCATCTATCAACCTACGTGCCAATATTATTTTCTTGATTTTTGCTTAGTCACACGATGAGTTTCTAGCGTCAAAAAGAGGTTCGGTAACAACCTTACTGTTCTTGGATAGTCTCTCAGATCTCGTCGTTTCGTCCGTTTCCCTCACCAAGATCGGTAGCGAATCCTCCCTGGACAAAGGTAGTAGACTTAACCATTCTACTCCTAAACAAAGATCTAAGATCTGGAAGGTATAGTTCGAAATCTTACTTTGCGGGTTTTCTTTCTGATCTTGAGGAAGGAGGAGGAAATCTCCACACGAGTTCTTACTTCACTCCAAGAAGGGCTCCAGAGTACAGGTCTTGGTAGGAAATGGATTCCGTCGGCGACTCTCCGACGAAAAACTCCGGCAAACCAGTTTTCTCTCTCAAACTTTCTCTCAGTTCTTCTCTCTCACTCTTCTTCTTTTGCAGGTACTCTGAGGGGAACGCTCAAGACCCCTATAA
>NW_019268539.1:1381632-1383383 GCF_002738365.1 Cucurbita moschata
GGAATGAGTATAAAAATTATACTCAGTAAGCCACCTACTTGTAGGCTCTTATCGCACCCTAAACTTAGCAGACGATCACGGGCTTTCCTTTGGCTCTAGAACAACTGAAATCGGGCCTTACCTCATTAGGGCTTTCTCTCTTGGAACTTATCCCTTTGGTCCTCTTTGGTTCCTAGACCTTTTATTTAAACCCATAGAGTTCCTTTTATGCTAACCTGTGTTGGACTGGTGCCTTACGAGTGGCTACCTCGGCATGGGTATGAGATTATCTGGGGTCTTGCCTAGGAAGTGAGCTGCAACCCCCTAGACCCATGATAATCCCCCTGTATTTGGGAGGGCTACCTCCCCTATTCCATCCAGCTAAACGGTCAATTACGACGTGGGTATCCCGTTTCCCATACTAAACGGCTATCGAGCAGTCGAGTCCTGATCAGGAACCCGCTGGTCCCCCACGAAGCTATATCACCATCCACACACAAGTAGCTTAAGGGTACTCTAAGGATGTTTCATGTGCCGTGATGGTCTGATAAACTAATAGGGAAAGGTTAAGTCGATCCCTTGATGGTTTGTCGCTCTAACCATTGTCTTCTAGTCTTATTCATAAAGGTGACCCTAAAAATAACCGAGTACGTACATAACTATTATCCAAAAACCTCAAACATATTTCATGCAAAGTAATCATACAAGCTCGACGGGGTGATAACATCCATCAATTCCCGGAGCACAGAGTTCGCAAATTTTCCATTCTCCATTCAGCAAAAAGATATACATATGCATAAAATAAAGTGGGAATTAAGAGCATATAAGCAGTATCCAAGTAACTCTCATAACAAATCACAGCATACATCTTACGTTCAATAAACTATTTCCTACGAACATTTACGGGAAAGCTACAACCTAAAATATTCAGACTAGCATGCATGCATCCCAAGCGGTTCCTACAAGTATTACTTCCTAAATTCCGTGTGGCGACTTACTTGGATGCTACGTGCCCTTACGCAGCGTTTCCACACACTTGGCGTAACGAGAGGGGGTGATTTTTCCTCAATAAGGTCCTATTTCATACAAACAAATGGAGTTAGGATATGAATCAGGGGAAACTAGGGAAAACAGAAGCCGATCGGGCCAAAAACAGCTTACACGCGCCTCCACGCGCCAGTCACGCGCTGGGGAGCAGCCACTCGCGGGTTCCACGCGCGAGTGTCACGCGCCCAGAAATTCCTGCAGTCGCGGGTCGCGGGTTCGGGTCGGAAGCGGTGATTCGGGTGGACCGCGGGTCGTCGGCTTGGTTCGGTTCGCCGTGCGGGTATCGGGTTAACCAAGGAGCACGGGTCGGGTCGCGGAGCCAGGGACGCGTGTCGCAGGAGAGCTGGAGCTGCGTTTTCCCAGGCGACGCTCGACGCGTGTCCGGAGGTGATTGGCGCTCGCGGTCCTCTAGTTGGTTGACACGTGGCACGCCGGCGGCTTCTCTCTCCTCCTACCAGAAAATCAAGGCTTCCGATTAGTTTTTCCGAGGTTCTTTCCATTTTCTATCTTTCGATTCTTAACCCAAACAGAGGTGGTTTCTTCAACAAAGTTATAGATCATCTATCAACCTACGTGCCAATATTATTTTCTTGATTTTTGCTTAGTCACACGATGAGTTTCTAGCGTCGAAAAGAGGTTCGGTAACAACCTTACCGTTCTTGGATAGTCTCTCAGATCTCGTCGTTTCGTCCGTTTCCCTCACCAAGATCGGTAGCGAATCCTCC
>NW_019268539.1:1383681-1507767 GCF_002738365.1 Cucurbita moschata
TTTTTTTTTTTTTTTTTTTTTGGACGTTACAACTTGTGAGATTGCACTTCATTCTAGGACACTATTGATTCATCGCATAAGATGGCCAAGCCTCTTAAGTTGTAGAAAAGTGAGTGTAGCTTAGTTCGCACGCCCTAGAACCCCGTGACAAGGCCACGGATACCTACTAAGATAAGGATCTGAAAAAGCCTACAAGTAGATTGCTTACCGAATATTTTTATACTCATCCCTTTCTACTCTTTTTTTCAAGTGAGTGATGCTATGGATCGAGGCTGGGGCACATACAAGAGTCTTAAAGCCACATATGAGTGCCCTTGGGCGTCTACGAGTCTGTATGTGTTTCATGCATAGATATGTCATACACTTTGCAGCCCATAATCCTACTTTTTCATGAAATACATCTACTACTTGGATATTTTGTTTTGATTGTAATTCTCCTTTTTAATTGCAAAACAATTTTTTCGTAATTTCTTCTTGTCTATCTTTTTTTATACGTTTTCATTACATAGTCTGTTAGTCCCACTCTTGATTTCGAGTCTCAAATTTTGGGCTATGACACCTTTTACCCATTACGTATCACTATCAGCTGCACGGTTTTAAAACGCATATGCTAGGGAGAGGTTTCCACACCCTTATAAAAATGTTTAGTTTCCCTCTCCAACCGATGTGGGGATCTCAGACTCTAATAACAACGACAAGTACAACAAAAAAAAAAATAAAAAAAAAGCATAGCCTACAAGTACTCAATTGAAGTAAAAGCAATCTTATTGCCTTAAACGAGTTCCACACACAAGTATAAGACAACCCACAAATCATAACAATGTTCTTCAAAACTCAAGAAATAATTAACCATGTTAATCTTCAGACTTGAACTCATTCTTCGTTTGTTGAGATCAACTTCTCTACTCACTCACATTGGTGAAACAGCCAACATCGATTGCACCAAGAGATCATTCTCCATATCAATTTCCAACACATCCTATCATATGTACGTAGCACTACGCATGAAACCAGCATTCTTCTACTATTACTTTCCTTTACATCTTTCAAAGCGTTTCAATTGGGGGTTTCCATTGAAGCAATTCTGCGATCATCTCAGATATGGCATAGACTATTCTTCAATGTGCTTCGCTATTTTTGAACAAAACTCACCTTGCGCAATCTTTCAATTTTACAATTCTTGTAAGTATATACCCATTTCTTGCTATTTCTTGACCCATAATATCAATTTTGATTCATTTCTTGTAACTTCTACTCATTAAATTGTGTTATAGATCCTCCTAACCAGCAACCGCCGGAGTTAACTCGTCTAATGATGCTATCAAGTCCAGAGAATCAATTGGATGTAGGAACCATTGACTGTGCAGCCTTTGTCTCAATTGATTCACAACGGTTCAGATACGTTTTAAACCTGTTTAGAAACATTGAGAAAGGTAATAATAACAATACCTAACTTAGAAAGAGAAACAAAAAAAAAAAGAAAGTAACAACTCCAACGAGGTACATCAGATATTATTATCTTTGGGCTTTCTCTTCTGTGGTTCTCGCTTTTAAAACACGTTTACTAGGTATAGGTTTTTACACCCTTATTAATAATGCTTCATTCTCCTCCCCAACCGATATGAGATCTCAAAGTCCACCCCTCTTCGAGACCCAGCGTCCTTGCTGACACTCGTTCCCTTCTCCAATCGATGTTCGACCCCCAATCCACCTCCTTTGGAGCCAGTGTCCTTGCTGAAACACAACCTCGTGTCCACACCCCTTTGGGGTTCAGCCTCTTGACTAGCTGGCTCTGATACCATTTGTGACGGTCAAAGCCCACTGCTAGTAGATATTGTTCTCTTCGGGCTTTCCTTTTTGGGCTTTTCTTTTTGAGCTTCCTTTCAAGGTTTTTAAAACGCTGTCTACTAGGGATAGTTTTTCACACCCTTATAAAAAATGTTTCGTTCTCACATCTAACCGATATGAGATCTCACAAAAAGGGTCGAAAGTTGTTACAAATTTCTTGTTCTGTGTGTACAGTTGATGTTGCTATCATGCCTTCAAAAGTGATATTCAGAAGTCCAGGAAGAACTATGTTTCTTTACACAGAGGTATTGTCCTTCGATATTCAAGAAGCCATTTGTTTTCTTATTGGATGATGCATGTTGTTGTGTAGGATAAACAATGCATAATTGGTGGCATTGGAGCTGGGAAAGAGCTTGGATTCCCAATCAGCCTCAATCCCACCACATTTTTTAATGATTTGATAACGATTGTGGATAGGGTTTGGTTGTTTCTCACAACTAAACGTGTTAGTGTAATCTCTGCCCCGATTGACTTGAATTTTCGAATCGAGACCTACTTCATATCGAGTTCGGTTTAGAAGTCATTTGAATTCTTATACGGAGTAGAAAATAAATAATTTTTGAGAATTTTGTTTGAGTTTTGAAAATATTTGTAAAAAGTGGGAATTAAAATGAAAAAACTCTAGTTAGGTCGAAATAGTCGATGTCTTAGGCATTAAATCTATACATAATCTTGAGATTCTGATCGAAACCAAATGATAATGGGAGTAACATTTTTTTTCGTATTTCTCACATTAGATTCTCGACGTACTTCTTTAAGATGGTTTTTTCTTGAGTTTGTGATTTTGAATTTTCAAAGACTCTAGTCGAATATTAGATCGTCAATAAATTTGAAAAATTAAGTTGATAGATTATGGTAAATTTAATATTTTATATCAACCCTCTTAAAAATATCCTTGATTGAAAAATGCTATTGAATTTCAAAATTTCTTTAATACACTTCAGCTTTCTTAAAAACTTAAAAAATTTGCTAAACCTTTTTTTTATAGATAAATTGTCGCTATGTCAACATAGGGGCAAAATAGTCATTTTACCTGTATTCTTATTGAGGGGTCTGATTGGTTAACTCATAATCCTAGAGAGAAAGAAAGAAGAGAGGAGAAAGAAGAAAGAAAAGAGGCTAGAGGAGAAGATGGGACCAAAAATCGAAGTTGGAGATCCGAGAATCCTCAACTTAAACCTTCATTAGTTCAAGACAAGGTGCTCTCATGAATCGCACCTTCCTATTCTGTAAAAAAACGTCCAAGAACTTAAGGTTAGTTTGCGAATGTCTAGATCGAGATGTTTATCGAGATTTTCGTGTGTTAACGACATTTTTGTGTTGATTCTTGGACTCTTACCCTCACCAGTGTGATCTCCTCAAGTTTTGGAGTGAAAAGTGGCCAAGATTTGCGTTCGAATTGGAGTTTTAAGAAAACGCGATTTTCGGTAATCGGAGTAGGACACCACGGTAACTTTAGACAACCGAGGTAGCTCACCGAACTTGAGAAGTGTGGATATTGTCACCAGAACCTCCACTTCTCTCTCTGCTCGGATATCGTACCGTCAAGTCTAAACTCCAATACTGATATCATTGAGCTAGGTAGAGTTGGACAGGGTATTATGATTTGTGTCACGACCTAGTGGTTATAACTAAGGGGTCTCCTGAACAGGAATTCTGAGCCATAGAAACCCGTCCCTAAGTGGGGAGAGTGGAACCACATAGGATGACTTAGTAGCTGACCAACAGACAAAGGATCGCAACCCCCCAATTTTAATGGAAGTATGGTCTCGTGGGAGGGTTGTCAGCATGATGTTCTGAGAGCGATATTGATTCAGATCCAGTCATACTGTCTCCTTTGTTTTATTTGTGAGGTCGCGCCTCATTCCAGGACACGTTGATCCACTGCATAAGATGGGCAAACCTCTTAAGTTGTAGAAAAGAGAGTGCACCTTAGTTCGCACTCCCTAGAACTCCGAGACAAGGCCGTGGATACCTACTAAGATAAGGATGGAAAAGAGCCTACAAGTAGGTTGCTTGAGTATATTTATACTCATCCATTTCTACTCTTCTTTTTCAAGTGAGTGATGCTATGGATCAAGGCTGGGGCGCATGTAGGAGTCTTAAAGCCACAGATGAGTATCCTAGAGCATCTAGGAGTCTGTATGTGTTTCATACATAGATATGTCAAACATTTTGCACCCCGTAATCATACTTTTTCATGAAATACATATACTACTTGGATATTTTGTTTTGATTGTAATTCTCTTCCCTAATTGCAAAAAGTTTTCTGTAACTTCTTCTTGTCTGTTTTTTTTTTTTACACGTTTTCATTGCATAGTCAGTTAGTTCCACCCTTGATTTCGAGTCTCAAATTAAGCTATGACAGCTTTGACCCATTACATATTGTCATCAACTGCACGGTTCTAAAAACGCCTCTGCTAGGAAAAAATTTCCACACCCTTATAAAGAATGTTTCGTTTCCCTTTCCAACCGATGTGAGATCTCACACTCTAATAACAACGACAATGATTACTAGTACGATGAATCAAACTATTATAAGATAAAAAAAAGCATAGCCTACGAGTACTTAATTGAAGTAAAAGCAATCTTGTTGCCCTAAACTAGCCCCACACACAAGTATAAAACAACCCACAACTCATAACAATGTTCTTCAAAACTCAAGAAAGAATTAACCATGTTGCTCTTCAGCCTACAACTCATCCATCATTTTTTGGGATCAAGTTCTCTACTCACTCACATTGGTGAAACAGCCAACTTTGATTGCACCAAGAAATCATTCTCCATAACAATTTCCAACACGTCCCATCATATATACGTAGCACTACGCATTAACCCTGAATTCTTCTTCTTTTACTTACCTTCACTTAGTTCACAGCGTTTCAATTGGGGAGTTCCATTGAAGCAATTCTGCGATCATCTCAGTCATGGCATAGAATATTCTTTAATGTGCTTCGCTATTTATGAACAATACCCACCTAGCGCAATCCTTGAATTTTACAATTGTTGTAAGTATATACCCATTTCTTGCTATTTCTTGACCCATAATACCAATTTTGAATGTTGTTTCTTGAAACTTCTACTCATTAAATTGTGTAATAGGTACTTCTAACCAGAACGCGCCGACGTTATCTTGTCTAATAATGCTATCAAGTCCAGAGAATCAAGTGGATGTAGGAACCATTGACTTTGCAACCTTTGTCTCAATTAATTCACAACAGTTCAGATACATTGTAAACATGTTTACAAATAGTGAGAAAGGTAATAATACTTAACTTGAAAGAGAAAAAAAAAAAAAAAAGTGGAAAGTGTCGAGGATGGTTGGGAGGGAGTCCCACGTTGGACTAAATTAGGGAATGATCATGGGTTTATAGGTAAGAAATACATCTCCATTGATATGAAGCGTTTTGGGGAAGTCCAAAGCAAAGCCATGAGAGCTTATACTCAAAGTGGACAATATCATACCATTTAGGAGATTGGTGGTTCTTAACATGATATCAGAGTCATGCCCTTAACTTAGTTATGTCAATTGTGGACTGCAAAGAAGGAGTCGAGCCTCGATTAAGGGGAGGTTGTTTGAGGGCTCCATAAGCCTTAGGAGAGGCTCTATAGTGTACTTTGTTCGAGGAGAGGATTGTTGGGAGGGAGTCCCACATTGGACTAATTTTGGGAATAATCCTGGGTTTATAAGTAAGAAATACATTTTCATTGGTACTAGGGCTTTTGAGAAACCCAAAGCAAAGCCATGAGAGCTTATGTTCAAAGTGGACAATATCATACCATTGTGGAGATTCGTGATTCCTAACATGGTATTAGAGTCATGCCCTTAACTTAGTTATGTCAATTGTGGACTGCAAAGAAGGAGTCGAACCTCGATTAAGGGGAGGCTGTTCGAGGGACTCATAAGCTTTAGGGGAGGCCCTATAGTGCACTTTGTTTCAGGGGAGGATTGTTGGGAGAGAGTCCACATTGGGCTAATTTTGAGATTAATCATGAGTTTATAGGTAAGGAATATATCTCCATTGATACGAGGCCTTTTGGAGAATCTCAAAGCAAATCCATAAGTAGACAATATCATACTATTATGGAGATTGTGATTCTTAATAAAAAGTTCTTACAAAATTCGATCCATGTGAACAGTTGATGTTACTATGAGGCCTTTACAAGTGATGTTCCAAAGTCCGGAAAGTATTATGATTCTTAACAAAGAGGTATTGTCCTTTGATATTCAAGAAGCCATACCTTTTCTTGTTGGATGATGCATGTTGTTGTGTAGGATAAACAATGCATAATTGCTGGCATTGAAGAAGGGGAAGAGCTTGGATTCTCAATCACACTCAGTCCCACGACATTTTTTAATGATTTGACATTGATTGTGGATAGGGTTTGGTTGCATCTTACAACTACCGGTGTTAGTGTAATCTGTGCCCCTATTGACTTGAATGTTCGAATGGAGATCTACTTCAAACCAAGCTTAGAAGTCGTTTGAATATTTGAATTCTTAGTCGTATTAAAAAAATAAACAATTTTTTGAGAATTTTGTTTGAATTTTGAAGAATGAACTCCAAGCATTTTCGATAGTTTTTTCCTCCTAAAACGTTTAATAATGTTGAGGATTCTTGAAATTTCATGTTAACTACATAAGGAGAACGTTGGTATATAAATGAGAGACACTATCTCCCATTGATATGAGCCTTTTGAAGAAATTAAAAGTAAGGTCATGAGAGCTTATGCTCGAAGTGGGTAATATCATATTAATGTGGAAGTTTGTTATTCTAATATGGTATCGGAGTCATGTTTTTATCCTAACTTAGTCATACCAATACAATGCTCAAGTATCAAACAAAGAAGTTATGAGTCTCGAAAGTATAGTCATAGTAACTTAGGCATTGAACAAAGAGTGTACGTTCTTCGAGAGACAATATTGTACTACTGTGTAACTATGTTGTTTCTCACAAATAATCCCTCTAATTTTCTATAGAACTATGTAACAACCCAAGCGCACCACTAACAGATATTGGCTTCTGATCTTTTCCTTTCGGGGTTCCCCTCAAGGCTACTAGAGAGAGGCTTCCACACCCTTCTAAAGAATGCTTCGTTCCCCTCTCCAATTGATGTGTGGTCTCACAATCCATCCCCTTGGGGATCTAGCATCCTCGTTGGCACACCACCCGATGTCTAACTCTGATATCATTTGTAACAGTTTAAGTCCACCGCTAGCAAACATTGTCCACTTTGACCCGTTATGTATCACCGTTAGCCTCATGATTTTAAAACGTATTTACTAGGGAGAGGTTTCCACATCTTTATAAAAAATGTTTTGTTCTCCTATCGATATGCGGGTCCCACAAAATCAATTTAAATATCTCAAACCCTCGATTTGAGAAATTATAGAAATAGCTAAAAAGAACTTAAATGCCTATAGTATAAGTACTTTTCACACACTTTTGTGAGTATGCATTGAACACGTTCTTAGTGTATTTATATTGCTACACAAACATTTATTTGAAATTTAAATTTGGCTCTTGATAACATTTACATTCCCAAGCTACAATACTATCCCATATATTAACACAAATCCTTTTAACATGATAGCTTTAACATTAGGATTTGAAATTCAGATATAACACTCGATAACCTTGACATTCTCCTACATTTTCACGGCATAACCATATTACTTATTTGATTGAATTGTTTCTAAGAGTGGAAATAAACTTATAATCCAACCCGAGTTCCTTTCAACATACTTTTATTCTTACTCATATATTTTTTCAAGAAAATTTCAGAAGGTCGCCTAACATAGAACCACTCCAATCTAAGTAAACTTAATTTTGAAGCTTCTGTATTTGAGACACCGAAAAGAAAGGTGTGCATTATTGGTATAGATAATAACTACCAATTCTCTTTAAGCGTTGCTTAACCATTATATTCTTATTAATCTCGATTCATTAATTCATATATATCTCTTTTACTTGAATCACAATTTTAATTCATAGCCGATCAAATAGATCGATGATTTATGATTATAAGATGTTCGATAATAATACATTGGTTCAACTATGATAACAAGATTTTTCCATTCCACTAAGGAAAATAGACCCAAAACTGAGAACGAGTTCCAAAGGGAAGAATAATGATAGTGGAGAAATTAATTGACATGAACAACCACGCCCGTTTTGCTTGCTTGCTCAAATCAAGAAAAAAATCCAAGGGACGAAGAGTTATAGAAAATTTAAATTCCTCTCCTTCCATTAGACCACCAATTATGCACTTTCTTTCCTGCAAAACATCACCCAAATTCTAAAATATGCCGACAAGAATCAATAAACCTCGTAAACATCAAAACACATCATACATACCTCTTTGGTAAAAACAATATCCTTACATAAACTACTGAACGTCACTCGTGAATCCGTTAGGGAAACAAGAACTGTAAAAGACGACAACAAAGTTTAAGGAAACATGTTTTTTTTTTTTAAAAAGTAAAGAAAGGTTTCCACAACTTTATAAAGGGTATTTCGTTCCCTTTCTCAATTAATGCGCGGGATTCTTGCGGGTACTCGTTCCTTTTTTTCCAATTGATGTGGAACCCCACCAAATCCACTCCTTTCGAGACCCAGTATCTTTTCTGGCATACAGCCTCGTGTCTACTCCCTTCAAGGAACAACCTCTTCGCTGACACATTGTCTGGTGTCTAGCTCTGATACCATTTATAACGGTCCACGCTCACCGTTAGTAGATATTGTTCTCTTTGGGTTTTCCCTTTCGGGCTTCCCCTTAGAGTTTTTAGAACCCGTTTGTTAGGGAAAGGTTTCCACACCCTTATTATAAGGATGTTTCGTTCTCCTCCCAAACCAATATGAGATTCTCACAATCCACCCTCGTTCAGGGCTCCTAGCGTCCTCGTGGGTACTCGTTCCTTTTTTTCAATCGATGTGGGACCCCAACAAATCCACTCCCCTTCAGGGCCTAGCGTCCTTACTGGCACACAACCTTGTGTCTACCCTTTTGGGGAACAGCCTCTTTGCTGACACATCGTCCGGTGTCTCACTCTAATACCATTTGTAACAGCCTAGATCCACCGCCAACAGATATTGTCCTCTTTGAAATTTCCCTTTCGGGCTTCCCCTCAAAGTTTTTAAATCGCGTTTGTTAGGAAAAAGTTCACACCCATATAAGGATGTTTCGTTCTCCTCCCTAACCAACCAACGTAGAATGTATAACATATCAAGGAAGAACAATGGAGTTATATATTACCGGCGGAAGCATGTAATGCAAGAACAACACGTCTAAAGTCATGTGAATCAATTGACACAAATTTTCCATAATCAATTTTCTCTATTTTCTCCATTTTGTCCACTTCAAAAGGAAGCAAATCCAATTCGCGTGACAAACTCGGCTCATAACCTAACCAAAAGAAAATGAAACTATGTTCTTGAAACCAAAAGAAGCACAAGATTCTTGATTCTTGTTGAAGAGAAGAAAATATGTACGAACTTGAGCCGTGAAATGAAAGTCGGAGTTTGTTTACTGATTGACGAAGTGTGAAGTACATTGAAGAAAAACCATGGGCTTTCATATGGAGCATAGTAATGTAAAATATGTCAAGGGGAATTCTTGAATGTTGAGTCTCATTTGTGGTATAGAAGTTGAAGAATTCAGGCAACATTTGCAGCGCCGCAATGAAGTGTCGGGAAAGGGGTAAGATGGTTAGTTTTAACATGGACGGTGAGGTTTTGATGTTGGCTTTTTGACCAAGGTGAGAGAGTACTGGGATTGTATCCAAAAGAGGAGAGAAGGGGTCAAGCTTGAACATTATCATGGTTTATGGCATAATGGCGTTTCAATGAATGGCCTAATTGAATTTGGTGATCGTTTTATATTAATCTCCCTCACACTTGTTGTTTCTTTTTATATGCACGGATTGAGTCAATAAGAGTTATTAACTTTTGAGTAAGTTTTAAGATAATTGTTGTTTTTTCTCTCCTATAATTAGTGTTCAGATGTATATTTTTTATTCACAACAACAAATAGAATTGAAAAACATACCACTTAAGATTTTTCTGTTCCAAGAAACTCTCTTCTCAAGTTGTTCTTTTTTTTATTGGTTTGGTAAATTTTGATTGTGGGTCAAAACCAACATTTGGTATGAGAGGTAGGATGTTGAAACAAATGTCGTCAACACAAAAAGTCACGGGAGGAGATGTGACAATGATAAGGAGTGGGGGAGGGGAGTGTAACGCTCCAGTACTCGTTACTCACAAAGAGTAACTATGTAGTATGGTTGATAAAGATGCATGTAAACTTAGAAGTACAAGGTATATGGGATGTCATTGAGCATGGTGACGATATTGAGAAGCTTAAGGATAGGATGACTTTTGCTGTCATCTACCAAGTAGTCTTGGAGGACATCTTTCACATGTTGGCAGAGAAAAACTCAGCCAAGGTAGCGTGGGAGACGCTGCAAACAATACATGTGAGTGTGGAATGAGTCAAGGAAGCAAAGTGCAGACTTTGAAGAATGAGTTCGGACGAAAGAGAAAGATGCGGCTGGTTTTTCTTTTTTAGGTACGAAGGGACATGACAGCCACAATAAGGAAAGTAGAGGTCGTGGTCGTGGCTGAGGACATGGGGGTGGAGGAAGTCATGGCAATACCTAAAAATACCCATGACAATGCAACCTCTCGAAGGATAAGAGCATGTTCAAGTGATATGCTTGTGGAAAATTCGGGTATTATGTGTTGAGAGAATGGATAGTGAAAGAGATATAAAAAGATAAAATGAATCAAAGGTGCCGTGCTTATTATTGTTTTCTGATTCAATGCTTAAAGGGTTACACAATTCCAATAGGCATAGGCTAATAAGCTGGACTAGAAATAGTAAATTATGGAAATCTAGATAAATTCAAATCTACTGCCCATCTCTAAAATCTCCTAAAATCTTGGTAGTTTGAATATTTGAATCATATCTCAACTACTTTAAATCATATCTTCATTTTGAATACTTTTAATCATATCTCAACACTCCCCCTTATTCAAAGTGGCAGATGTCAAAGTTGTAGATGTCAGTACAAAGCTTTTCTTTTGACAAGGCCCTCGTGAGTATGTCTGCTTTAACCTGTTCAATGTCTGTCTCAGCTTGTTATGTCTGCTTTAACTTGTTCAATGTCTGTCTCAGCTTGTATACCGTTGTTTCTTTGTCTTCCTTTATGAATCCCTCTGGCGGGGTTACATAAACCTCTTCTTGTAAATCTCCATCAAACTGATAAACAGGCCACCGCAATGGGCTGCATGTCCCATGTAAATCTCCATAGAACTTTTCGTTTGGCAGATCAACCATATCCCATGTTCCATTTTTTCTCGATGGACTACATCTCTACTGCCATGGATTTCTTCCACTCTTCTTTTTCAGTTGTTTCTTCATAATTCATAGAGTTTGAAACAGTAAGAGCAAATTGACATGATGCATATATGTCAGCTAAAGATTTATACTTCCTTGGAGGTATCTCATCCAAAAATTCTTCAAGAGAAGAGTTGCTATTCAGTGATATTGAAGATGATGAATTTGACACATTTTGTGTTACAGTGGATGCACTGAGAGATGCACTGGAGTTGACCCTTGTCTCTTCATCTATAGAAACTTCAACTGTAATCTCTTTTGTATCACTATCAAAGAGTTTTATCTTACCATAACTGGTTTCGACTTTCACTATGTCTTTTTCCTCAACTTGCATCTTATTTCCAAGTTGCACCTTGATTCTTTGCGTCTCATCAAGCTCTTGGAATAAAGATTTGGTGCCTGTCATATGGTTCGAGCATCCGCTATCAACAAACCATAAGTCACCTTTTTCCGGATTAGTATCCATGCACGCCATAAACAGCTTTTCTTCTTCTTCTTCATTCTCTGCTGCAAAATTCATTCGTTGATTTTTATACCAACAATCAGATTTTGTGTGCCCATACCTTCTTAACATTGTATGACATTCGTTTGTTCATTAAATTGTCTCTGTTCATCACTTCTCCATCTACCCCTGTTATCACGACCACCATGGAAGCTGCGAAATCCTCCTCTTCCATGACTTCTGTTAAATAAAAGCTATGTTCTAGGTTGTTTTGACGTCTCAAAACTTCTGAATTTACACCAATGGAAGAGCGTAATTCTAGCTGCCATTTTTGGCCAACTTTGGGCGAAGTCTTCGCCCACTTTTCTATTTTTGTAATTAGTTTTTCTATTTTTGTAATTAGGTTTGTTATTTAAAGGATTCGAGAAATAAAAACATCGAGTCTTCAGCAAATCTCTCCCTCTCTCCTTTTACTTCCGCTATTTTTTCTTTCGAATAAACCTTCTTCGGCCAGTTTTTCGTCGACGTTTTCCTCCGAATTGCCAGAGTCAATTGTCAGAGTCAACAACTTCTACCTGCTAAATGAATATTTTCTCTTTCGTTGTTTTCGTTGTTGGTTGTCTCCTTCACTTGTAGTGCCTTTTCTTCGTTCCTGTCTGATGCTCTATTGATTCTTGCGTCATGAGCCTGAAGCGAGCCCATCATTTCATCAACGGAGAGTATGGATAGATCCTTAGCTTCTTGTATGGCAGTCACCACATGATCAAACTTTGGAGTCAAACTTCTTAACACCTTTGCAACAATTGTTTCGTCTGAAATTTTCTCTCCATAGGTACGCATCTATTTTACTATTGTCATTACTCTTGACAAAAATTCAGCAATTGATTCGCCATTCGTCATGAGTAGAGTTTCAAAATCACGTCTTAGGGATTGCAATTTTACTGTTATGACCTTTGAATCTCCTAGAAACTCATTCTGTAGAATTGACCATGTCTGCTTTGATGTGGTTGCTGCTGCAATTCGTGAAAAGATAGTCTCATGAACTGCTTGCTGAATAGTGAATAGAGGCTTGGCATCGTTTTTCTTGGTTTCTCTTAGTCTCTTATTTTCTTCTATTGTGGGTTCTAATGTATTAACAAACCCATGCTCCACCAAGTCCCGTGGCTCCTGCGATCTGAGCAAGGTCTTCATCTTGATGCTCCACCACTCATATTTCTCACCATTAAAGATTGGTAACAACGGTGTAAAGAAAGAAAAACCAGCTATTGCCATTTTTTGTTTTGTGAAAGAAAATAATCACTCACCCTCCTGTTGAAGGAACTTAGCTATGATACCAAATTTGTTGGGAAAATGGATAGTGGGAGATATAAAAGATAAAATAGATCAAAGCTGGCAATGCTTTCTTATTGTCTTCTGACTCAATGCTTAAAGGATTACACCATTCGACCATTCGAGTATGTATAGGCTAATACACTGGACATAAATAGTAAATTATGGAAATCTAGATAAATTCAAATCTACTAGTAATCTCCTAAAATCTTGGTAGTTTGAATATTTGAATCATATCTCAACTACTTTAAATCATATCTTCATTTTGAATACTTTGAATCATATCTCAACATTATGCGGTAGAGTGCCACAACAAGGAGTGCGATGCTAAGACAAACCTCACATTCACGGATGATGAAGAGCCTGCATTGATGTTGGCTGAGAAAATACTCAACCTGTTGATGCTTAATGAAGAGATGGTTATGGCGAACCTCCTCGCAAATGGAGAAGGTCAAATGGAGACTAACATGTTGTACCTAGACAATGGAGCGGGCAACCACATAACCTGAGTTCGAGCAAAATTCAAGGAGTTTGATGAGAAGTTCATTAAAAACGTGAAGCTTTGCGACAGATCAATTGTATTGATTAAAGGTAAAAAAAATTCATCTTGTTCTAGTGTAAGAATGGTGATCAACGTCTATTGACCAAGATATATTATATCTCGAGTCTGAAGATCAATATTATTTGCCTTGATCAAATGACAGAAGAAGGTAGCATAATGGAGTTAGTCGACTCGTTTCTTAAGATATTTGACAAAAAACGGAACCCTATTGATGAAGATAAAAAGGTCGCGAAATCGTCTATATACAATATAATGAAAGACCATCATCTTCAAAAAGTATGCATTGGCTTTGGTTGCAAGGAAGAGAAGAAGAAACCAAAAGGATGAGAGAAAAAGGAATCAAAGAACAGAGCCAAGAAGAAACCTGAGGCTATTTCGATTAGCAAAGAGTTACCTACAAGTCGTGTTTCATCAAAGTTGTCATTTTAACCAAAAAAAAAACCTAGAGGGCATACCTAAAAAGAAGGTTGAAAAATAGAGGAGTAGGTTATCAGAAATTTCTACATGTAAGCCCAATGATAATTTTCTACACATAATGAATTAAATTTTTCTAAAGAAGAAGTTGACACTATAAAAGCAACCTGCGAACATTTTCACCCAAACCTTAGCAAAGGTTAAGTTTAAATACGTGCGAGAGTTGATCAACGTGAGAATTTCGAATAAAATCAAGTTTATAGAGGAGAAAATGAGTCAAATAAGCTTCATACAAAAAGAAGTTATTAACTTGGAACAATTTAAAAATAATTATTAGTAATTATAACTTGAACTTGAAAATCAATATAATACTATTCTTCTTTTAAGTTTCTTTCTCCTCATTTGTTTCGGTATATTTTGATTATGGATCATAATACATTCGGTCTCGATTCATTTTGAATGACCCTCGATTCGTTAATATCTTTTTCTTTTACTAGAGCATCACAATTTTAATTCATAGCAAATAGCGGATCATATGGATTGATGATTTAGGATTATAAGAAGTCCCTTTGCAAACAAGATTTTTCCATGCCACTAAGGAAAATAGACCCAATACTGAGAATAAATGCCGAAGAAATGAATAATAACAGTGGAGAAATCATTTGACATGAAGAACCACGCCCGTTTTGCTTCGTAGCTCAAATCATGAAAAAACACCCACGGATAGAGAGTGATTAAAAATTTAACTTCCTCTCCTTCCCTAAGACCTCCAATTATTGACCGTCTTTCCTGCACAACATCAACCAAATTCTAAAACATGCCGACAAGAATCAATAAACATTGTAGACATCAAAGACATCATACATACATCTTTAGTAAAAACAATCTCCTCACTTGTAGTACTGAACTTGACTCGTGAATCCGTTACAGAAACATGAACTATAAGGAAACGACAACAAAGTTTAAGGAAACAGTTCTTTTCAAGAAAAAGTATAAGATTTAAAGGAAGAACAATGGAGTTATATATCACCGGAATAAGCATTTAATTCAAAAAGAACACGTCTAAAGTCGTGGGAATCAATTGACACAAAGGTTCCATAATCAATTTGCTCTATGTTCTCCACTTCCAAAGGCAACAAATCCAATTCGCGCATCACATTCGGCTCGTGACCTAACCAAAAGAAAATTAAACTATGTTCTTGATGTTAGGATCAAACAACAACGCACACACTCGATCTAGATGAATACAAAGAACAAGAGAGAGGATGCAATTCGCGCATCACTTTCAGCTCATGACCTAACCAAAAGAAAATTAAACTATGTTCTTGATGTTAAGATCGCACAACAACGCACACACTCATTCTAGATGAATACAAAGAACAGGAGAGAGAGAATGCAATTCGCACATCACTTTCGGCTCATGACCTAACCAAAAGAAAATTAAACTATGTTCTTGATATTAGGATCGCATAACAATACACACACTCGATCTAGATGAATACAAAGAACATGAGAGAGAAAATGCAATTCGCACATCACATTCGGCTCATGACCTAACCAAAAGAAAATTAAACTATGTTCTTGATGTTAGGATCGCACAACAGCACAGACACTGGATCTAGATGAATACAAAGAACAGGAGAAAGAAAATGCAATTCGTGCATCACTTTCAGCTCATGACCTAACAAAAAGAAAATTAAACTATGTTCTTGATGTTAAGATCACACAACAATGCACACACTCGATCTAGATGAATGCAAATAACAGGAGAGAGAAAATGCAATTCGTGCATCTCTTTCGGCTCATGACCTAACCAAAAGAAAATTAAACTATGTTCTTGATGTTAGGATTGCACAACAACGCATACTCGATCTAGATGAACACACAGAACAAGAGGGAGAGAAAATGCAAAGAGGAATATTGACTAAAGGTTTATATGGATGACTTCCGGTAGTAGAAACACAGAATACAAAAAGTACATTTTCAAACTGCTATTCAATGATTTACTATGTATAACTATATATAGCTTTTTACTATACATGCCTATTTACTATTTACTATCATTTACTTTATATATCATTCTAGCTTTACATTACCACCTTTGATTAATAAATAAATAAGCAGCAGATTCTATAGAAACAAGATTCTTAATTCTTGATTCTTGAGTTAGAACCAACTTAGAAACTAAAAAAAGAAAAACAAGATTCATGATTCTTTAAGTTAGAACAAGATAGAAAATATGTAAGAACTTGAACCTTCTTGAAATGTGAGTAGGACATTGCTTAATGATTGAAAAATAGCAAAGTACATTGAAGAAAAACCACGGAGTTCCATACGGTCCATAATAATGCACAATAAGTCGAGGGGAATTCTTGAATGGTGAGTATCATCGGAGTGAAAGAAGTTGAAGAATTCAGGCAACATTTGCAGCGCCGCAATGAAGTGTCGGGTAGGGGGTGCGACCGATAGTGTTAACATGGACGCTGTGTTTTTGATGTTGGCTTTCGGAGCAACGTAAGAGAGTATTCGAATTGCGTCCAAAAGGGGAGAGAAGGGGTCAAGCCTAAACATTAACATGGTTGAGTTAGTATGGATGAGCCTTGAGATGTATGAGCTTTATATTGCCCTAAGAATACTATGTGTGGGGAAGATTAACCGTTCATTAGTTTTGAACTTAGTTTGAATAATAGCAAGCCACATGGATATATGGTAGTTGCAAGGCAAGAGAGTCCCTTCATTGTTTATGATGACGACATTATAGGGCATATTATGGAGAGTCCTCGACAAATTTCTAGCGTAAGGGGGACTATGATGATGACCTACCTCGAGTATTTATGATATATGGATTGAAATTGTTAAAAGATTACGTGTTTAGATTGCTGTATTTGATTTAAATCTTCTGATGGTGAGGAGTCGATTTGTTTTTTATTTGATTTACTCTTGATTTGATTAGATTTTGTTTTGATTTGTTGACTGGTTTGTTAACAGATTTTCTGATTTCTAGGTAGATTTTCTAGATATCTCTTTCTATTCTCTGTGTATACATAGAGCATTCTTGCTCTTCAAAATTTAATCATCTCATCAATCATTCAATCAATCCCTCTTTCACTAACAGAAATACAACTGTCAGGACTATTAAAGAACTTAATTATCCTAAAATTACGAGTAATTCTAATGAGATAGATGAGCTCCAAAAAGAGTCTGAATGATGTGAGCCAATTAAATGAAAATAGCTTTAATAGAGCTAGTAGAACTAGAACCCTGAGATCATCTTGATTAAGCTAGTAGAACCTAGATGCTAGCCTCAAAAAGTGTATAACGTAGACACAAGGAATTTAGGTACAAAATAAGTCTTAAGGACCGTATGAAAGTTGTGACTAACATAAGAATCAAGGGCTAGGTAATTAGAGAAATATCGAATTAAGCTTGTCGAGGTAAGTAGATTTACTATTGATAGGCCTAAGGGTAAGTTTGGATGAATTTTTTTAACTTATGAATGACACATATATCACATGTATTAAAATTGTGTGTTATTAAGTTGAATGATTATATTAGATTTATGTGATAAACGTTAGCTAGTGTGTGATCAATCGTACCTTGAATGAATATATTTATATATATATATGTTATACGAGACACCATGAATTTGAATATACATCGGGTGTTGCCCTTTATTTTTATGCAGTTATGAGAGTTCAATTTACTCTTTTTATAGTATAATTTATGTATATCACGTTACTTGTCTTTCTCGGCCCTCACATATCTCGATGAACGCTACTCTTGTGTCACTTTCTATATGTTTGCACTTGTGGGAGCCACAACCATCACAACCTACTCTCTTCATAGTATGGTTGTAATGTTTCCCTCCACTTAATCTAGTCATTGTTCTTAATAACTTCTCGAAAGCAAAATCACATAGTTTTACAGTCACTAACTAACAAGGTCGAGAATGTCGTGTGCGCCATTGGGGAGTCAAAAGAGAAGATCTAGCTTTTGATGATTTTGTTGGATCGCTAGAGGCACACGAGCAGCACAAGAAGAAGAAGAATGAGTCACTGGAGGGTGCATTATAAACCAAGGCATTTATCAAAGATGAAAATGGTTTTGGAGGTTGGGTTGAGGTAAATTCTATGAGAAGAAGGGGAAATCCAGCCAACTAGATTCATTAGATTATACATGTATTAAATTATTCGTGAATCACTGTAACGATGGGTACATGTATTAGGTAAATTTATTATTTAATATTTGATACATAACTCAATAAAAAAAAATAGAGATTCATCAAATTATACGTTGAATCTCTTTGCAAAGAAGATTTTTCCATGTCATCGAGGGAAATAGACCCAAAACTGAGTAAAAATTCCGAAGGGAAAAATAATGACAGTGCAGTAATCAACTGACATGAACAACCATGCCCGTTTTGATTTATGGCTCAAATCATGAAAGAACAGCAATGGATGGAGGGTGATCGAAAATCTAAATGTCTCTCCTGCTGGAATACCTCCCGTTATGCACCCTCTTTCCTGCACAACATCAACCAAATTCTGAAACATTCAGACAAGAATCAATAAATATGAAGTCCCATCTTTGGCTAGGTTGGGGTGGAGAACGAAACATTCTTATAAAGGCGTGGAAATCTCTCCTTAATAGACGCGTTTTAAGCCTTGAAGTAAGCCAGGAAGAGGACAATATCTGCTAGTGGTGGGCTTGTGCTGTTACAAATGGTATCATAGCCAGAAACCGAGCGATGTGCCAGCGAGGAGGCTGTTTCCTGAAGGGGGTAGACACGAGACGGTGTGCCAGCGAGGATGCTAGGCTCTGAAGGAGGGTGAAGTACGAAATTCCACATCGGTTGGTGTGGAGAAATAAAGGGGGTGGAAACCTCTCTCTCTAGCAGACGCGTTCTAGGAAAGCCCAAAGAGAACAATATCTGCTAGCGGTGGATTTAGGCCGTTACAAATGGTATTAGAGCCAGACATCGAGCGATGTGCCAACAAGGAGGCTGTTCCCTAAAGGGGGTAGACATGAGACGGTGTGCCAGCGAGAACGTTAGGCCCTGAAGGAGGGTGGATTGTGAAATTCCACATCAGTTGGGGTGGAGAAACAAAGGGTATGGAAACCTCTCCCTAACAAACGCATTTTAAGGCCTTAAGGGAAAGCCCAAAGAGGACAATATCCACTAACCGTGGGCTTAGGCCGTTACAAATGGTATCAGAGCCAGGCACTAAGCGATGTGTCAGCAAGGAAGTTGTTCCAAAGAGAGGTAGACATGAGGCGGTGTGCCAGCAAGGATGCTGGGCCCAAAAGAGAGTGGATTTAGTGGTGTACTACATCGATTGGAGAAATGAACGAGTGCCAACAAGAATGCTGGGCCGTGAAGGGGATGGATTGTAAATCCCACATCAGTTGGGGTGGAGAACGAAACACCCTTTATAAGGGTATGTTAACCTCTCCCTAGCTTTGATAGGAAACTCGAAAGGGAAAGCCCAAGAAGAACTATATCTACTAGAAATGGGCTTGGGCAGTTACAATAAACCTTGTAAACATCAAAATACATACCCGTCTAGTAAGAACAATCTCCTTTCTTGGAACCATGAACTTGATTTGTGAAGCCGTTAGAGAAACATTAACTATAACAAATGACAATAACAAAGTTTAAGGAAACATGTTCTTTTCAAATAAAAAGCACAACATTTCAAGGAAGATCAGTGAAATAATATGTCACCAGAAGGAGCATTTAACTCGTGAACAACACGTTTAAAGTCTTGTGAATCAATTGACACAAAAGTTCCATAATCAACTTGAGCTATTTGTTCCACTTCGGAAGATGACGCATCCAGTTCACGCAATAACACTTTCGGCTCAAGATCTAACACAAAAAAAGAATCAAACACTTGAAAAAACAAAAAAAAAAAAAACAAGATTCTTGATTCTTGATTCTTGAATTTGAATCAAGATTCATTTTGCAATGAAAATTAGAAGGAAAGGGTATGTACGAGATTGTGGATTCTCAAATGCAAGTGAAATTTTGTTTATGGCTTGTATAAGAATGAAGAGCATGGAAGAATAACCACGGAGTTCCATATGGAACATTGTTAGGTAAAATTTCTCAATGGAAAATCTGGAATGGTGTGTTTGATTGGAGTTAAAGTATTCGAAGAATTCAGGCAAGATTTGCAGCGCCGCCGTGAAGCGATGGGTAGGGTCTGATACCATTAATGTAAACATGGACTCTGAGCTTTTGATTTTGGCTTTTTGACCAAGGTGAGAGAGTACTGGGATTGTGTCCAAAAAAGGAGCGTAGGGTTCAATCCTGAACATTAACATGGTTGATGGGATGATGGCGTTTCAATGAATGGCCTAATTGAATCTGCTCTTCGTTTTATATTGATCTCCCTCGTACTTGGTTCTTTCTTTTTATATAACATTAGAAAAATGTTGGAATCGAGATGGGGTTTAATGAGTTTGGGAGAATCTCGTAAAGAATCGAGGAAGAACTAAAGGTGAGGTTTTTGAGTTCCTGATTTTGTTTTTTCTCGGACTTAAGTTTTATAAAGGAAGTTGAAGTTAATTCTAACTGGAAAGCAGTGTTTCGGAGAATGTCAAGAATATGTATGATCGTAAGTTTAATAATAGTTTTGGATCGACTTTGGACTTGTTTATTTCTTGGTGTGATTGGAAATAAGTTATGAGAAAAATATGTTTGTAAAGATGGATTAGTGTTTTATAATTTTAGTGAAGAAATTGTGCTGATCCGAGTTATGAGTGAAGGAATCGTGTTGTTCAAGGCATGTTGTTTGTGGTCGCGTGTCAGATGTCTAGAACGTGTTGTCTTCGGTGGCATGCTTGTTCCAAACCCCTTTTTAATTTTTCATGTTAGATAGGTCTTTACTATCCTTGTTGTGTCAGTATGAAGGTGTATGACTGGTCACCAAAATTATATCTATACGTAGGCTAAAATGCCCGAAATGGTAATATAGGAGAATGTGACTTAGTTTTCAATTCTTCCTACTTGGGTCATATGCTATCAATGTCATTGTTGTTGTCTACTTGCTTTTAGCTTAGAACGTTGCTTTTTTTAAAATTGTTTTCAACGTATTTTCTCGCTCATGTTTTCTAAAATATTCTTTCAAACGTGACTCGAAACTCGAGCATATGCCAATATTGTTCATAATGTGCGAATTTCACATGATTATCTTGTTCACTGGTTTGGAACAAGTACTGCACAATTGCTGTCTCGCTGCCGCAAGAGTGCGATTGTACGATTGTGCAATTGACACGTGTGAGTACATCTTTGCATTGTTCGGCCTTCGTTCGATGGTTTTCGCCTCTATTTGAATATTGGTGCTATTTTTGTGTAATATAGGTGATTACAAAAATACACGCGGAAAAACTAGTTCGAGAAGACACGCGTCATCCAAGTAAGTAATTACATGGATCTTAGGTAAGTAATATTTGTAGGGATCGCTAGGACGTGCTAGCAAGCGATCATTCCTTACTTTAGGTGGTTCGAAAATGCATGCTAAGGACTTCTGAAGGCCGTTTTTGGATGAGTTTGTACTATATGTATATTATGGTAAATTATCGATATGCCCCTAGGTTGAGATTTCGAGTAGCCTTATGTATTATGTGAAACTAGAAAGAGAATATATATGACTAGAATACAAGTTGGGCAATATGATTGAGTATGTTATGCATGATATATGAAATTACCAAAATGCTCTATGATGAATTTTGTGATAAATGTTTTTTATATGCTTTCCACTATGTCATAAGGGAGGATTTGTTATTGTGATTTGTTCTCTTAGTAATTGATTGTTGTTATCTCCCTCTTGAGCTTTTTTTGTTGTATGTGTGCATGATATAGTATGTGTTAGCTCCAAGTGTTGTGTTCTCCATGTAGAGGGTGTTTATCTGCAAAGAGCTAGGGTGTTAGAGTTAAGTTGGTTAGACGATGACCTAACACAAGACGCCTCTAATAGACTGAGCATCTTAGGATCGTGAGTGACAGTGAGAGGATCTAGACTCTAATGATCCTAGACTAAGAAAGACTAGAAAAGTTGGAGCAAAGCAACCTGGAGTGAAAAGTTCGCGTTAAACCACCAAGCCACCTTAGGAATACAATAGACTTTCTCAACATCATATGACCAAAAACAAAGTTTAAATTATGGATTACGCACTTAGGTGATGGATAGGTGTATCTCTTTAATAAAGTATGCATGAAAGAACTCAGATAAGATTTGGGTGCTACAATTAGTGCGGTTTACACATTGACCTTGGTCAAAACATTTCCAATAGACCCTGTAGACCCTGCACCCCAAGATCGTGAGCAGTTACCAAAGGTTTAGACCTCAGTGCATCCAGAGATTTGTATTAGCCCCAAGGAGCTAACCCCAAACGTCTTGGAAATGAGAGATGAGATTTAAACCTTGTCACAATCGCACTTTTGATGACAGCGGACTTGCGATTGTGTGGCACTCACTTCCCAGCAAGAAGTGAGTTAAGCCAATTCATTATTACATTGCCTACGGCCAAGCGACGTATGCTTGAGCCTCTGGCCCCGATTCAAGAAGAAAGTTTTAGAAAACGGGGGCAGAGAGATTTCGAAAGAGAGTTTTGAAATCAAGATTTGAGTGATTGAAATTGGTGTTATATGTGATGCAAGCAAAAGACAACAATAACGGCTTACAACATATAGCTATCGGGTAGGGACGCCTAGAAGCCCCTAAGAACCTCATAGGCCTCCACAACAATCAAGAATGACAAAGGTAGTTCATTGGCCTATAGTAGTGCGAATAGTATCACCCGTCTATTCACTACCCTTTCTGTTATGGTACCATACCGTCAAGTCTACTTTGGTACCTGTGCTGTGGAGATAGGCATCGCCAATTAGGAAAGTGAGACACGTGTCCCAACCTGTGGAAATGATTAAGGGTTCTCCTAAAAAGGACCTTTGTGCTAAAACTATTTTTGAGCGGGAGAGTGTGGGAACACGTAGGTTGATCTAGTAGCTGACTGGAACATAGGGAGGGATTGCTTCCCCCAAACTTTGGCGACTTTATGGTCCCGTGTGAGGGTCTATCAGCTAATCTCTATGAGTGATGTTTAGATTGCTGTTCAGATTCAAATTCAAATCCAGCCATACTGTCTCACAAATTATGAGGCCATGCCTCAACCCAGAACACTGAACATTCACTGCATAAGTAAGGCAAACCACCTAAGTCGTATAAAAGAAAAATTGGAAACTAGCACAAATCTTTAGTTGTATGCTTTAGTTTAGAGACCTACTTGAAACATTAGGATACCCAGTTGCTCAGATAGAAATGGAACCTAGTCCAAACTCCCTAGAATCCAAAGTAAAACTCGTGGATACTTACTAGAATACGGATGCGATCAGAGCCTACAAGTAAGTTGCTTACTGAGTATTTTTATACTCACCCAGTTTTTCTTTCTTTTTCGAATGTTCGCTGGTTGCTAGTTGAGATTGGGGAGCATTCAAGAGATACAGAGTCACAGTGGGGTCATTCTAGAGCAGCAGTTCATCTCTTGTATTTTTGTATTGGAATCTTTTCTATTTTCTACTAGAATTATATCTCAAACCCTTTTCGCATTTAAATTTTGAACAACTAGTCTTAGTAATTTGATTTCATTTTGTGTTTTAAGTGTGGTGTTACTTGTCTTTTAAGTTTTACTTAAATTTTATCACATCTTCCTTTCATTTTATTTTACTTTTATTTTTACTTGTTTTCGTTTTTCGAAACCTCAAAAATCGAGTTGGGACAATCACGTTATTATAGAGTATGGATCACCATGGGTACAAAGATCTAGTGATTTCAAAATCACTTCTAATATAAAATTCTTAATACTTGCTCACTCCAAATACCATATTTTCTCATAATTCTCAGTTTCAACAAGATTGTTCGATGTCATTGAGAGAAATAAACCCAACACTGAGTACGAGTTCCAAGGGGAAAAACAATGATAGTGGAGAAATTAATTGACATGAACAACCATGCCCGTTTTGCTTTATAGCTCAATTCATGAAAGAACGCCAACGGACGGAGAGTGATCGAAAATTCAAATCCCTCTCCCTCCGCAAGACCTCCAATTATGCACTGTCTTTCCTACACAACATCAACCAAATTCAATCAATAAACCTCGTAAACATCAAAAGACTGTTATGCCCTAACGCCACTCATATCACAATGTCACAGCCAAAATGTTATGATACTCAATTGTTGTTGCGAAAGTGGAAGCGGGAGTAAGATCGATCGCACTCATATCCACAAACATAAATTAAACAAAGAGACCCAAAGATTTACGTAGTTCAGAGTGAAGAAATTCTCCTACATCCACGAGTGGTAGCCAATCTCTATAAATGTGTTTACAAGTGCATCTCTCACACTCTCACGCTACAAAATCTCTTTTCTAAAATTCTTTCCAATTGCCTCGAGGCAAATACCAAATGACAATGACTTCACACATCAAAACAATGCTAGACAAATATTTATATAGACATAACAATACTAATTCTTATCCACGAACCAAATACTTGAGAATATGAACCAAAATAGTTGTGAACTTAATGAGAATTATGAACTAAATGAGAGTTATGACCGTACATATTCACGACAACTTACAACAAAGACATCATACCTCTTTGGTAAGAACAATCTCCTTTCTTGAAGCACCGAACTTGACTTGTGAATCCGTTAAGGAAACATGAACTATTACAAACGACAACAAAGTTTAAGGAAACATGTTCTTTCAAGAACTTAATGTAAAAGATTTCAAAGGAAGAGTATATCACCGGAATGAACATCTAACTCAAGAACAATACGTCTAAAGTCTTGTGAATCAATTGACACAAAAGTTCCATAATCAATTTGCTCCATTTCCTCCAATTCCAAAGGTAACGAATCCAATTCACACAACATCACTTTGGGCTCATGACCTAACACCAAAAATAATATGTTCTTGAAACCAAAAGAAACACAAGATTCTTGATTCTTGTTGAAGAGAAGAAAATATGTACGAACTTGAGCGTTGAAATGTGAGCAAGACTTTGGTTAGTGGTTGAAAAAGAGTGAAGTACATTGAAGTAAAGCCACGGATTTCCATACGGAGCATAGTAATGTAGAACAGCTCGAGGGGAATTGTTGAATGGTGAGGCTCATCGGAGTTAAAGTAGGTGAAGAATTCAGGCAAGATTTGGAGCGATGCAATGAAGTGATTGGAAGGGGGTGAGGCCATTAGGGTTAACATGGACGATGTGCTTTTGATGTTGGCCTTTTTACCAATGTGAACAAGTATTGGGATTGTGTCCAAAAAAGGAGCCAAGGGGTCAAGCTTGAATATTAACATGGTTCGTGGGATGATAGCGTTTCAATGGAGGGCCTAAATTGTTTGAATTTGACGATAGTTTTATATTAATCTCCCTCACTTTTGTTCTTTCTTTATATGCATGGAATGAGTAAGTAACAAATTTTATTTAATGGTGTATTTTTTTTTTTTTTTTGTAAGTTGCGATAAAGAATAGGTTCATGCACCTCCTTTGCATGTATTGTCATTCATTTTGATTCATAACCCTTTTGGTTTATATTCTTATTTATTTGATTCATAACCGTTCATAACTCTCCTTTATTAGTTCATAATCCTTTTGGTACATGAATCATCTAGATTTATGTATGAGAATTAGTTTTGCTATGTCTATATAAACATAAGTATAAGACTTAGTACCACTTTTCGTTCTAGTTGGTGAAGGAAGAATCGTTGTTGGAAGAGACAATCACGAAAAGTCCATCCTCCAAACTTCTCTTTTTATAGCAATTTGTCCCAATTTCATAGCAATTCTCATGACTAGTGGCCAAAACTTAGGCTACAAATAGAAGCACCAAATTAGGTTAAAAAACTAGCTTCCGACCTAGACCTAGACCTCAGCCTCGTAGTTGAACCTGAGTTTGAACCTCAGCCTCGTAGTTGGACCTCAGCCTCATATATCTCACACACTCACACTACATACTCTCTTTCTTTCCAATGTTACTAGGTAAATACAAAATGACACTCACTCTCAATGCATCTCAACCATCCTAAACAATTCTTTATATAGGCATAGAAAAAAATGATGTTATATATGAATCAAGATAGTCCATGGAAATTGAACAAAAAAGGGAAATAAATCAAATGAATTTCAATCGGTACATGCATATGAGAATGAAATATATAAAAAAAAGTTAGATTCACGAACCGATTCTTCATGAAAATTTACAACAGGAGATTGAGTGAGTTTCAAACGTGTTGAGTTTTAAACGTGTTTGATTAGAGAATTTGAGGCCTTGTGTATGTTTTGGGGAAGAAAACAACATTGAAAGTAAGAACTTAAACCCACTATCATTGGAGTTTCTTCAACCATTGAAAGTAGCCTTCGATTGGTGGAAGGAATCGAAGAGATTAATGAGGAACATCCAAGATCAGAGTTGTTGTTATCATTGTTCAAAGGATTATGGGGATTTGATTACGATTACGATTACAATTGAGTACTATGAACAAATATAGATTAACGAGAACTAATTAGATTATATTTGAATTAGATTTAAGTCTTGAGAGCTTGATCAATGATGTATGTATGCACGTATGCCGAATTCGGATGAAATTTCTAATACAATAAGAATTTTGACCATTAGAGAACAAGCTAAATTATTTAGTTATGCTAGTTACAATGTCTTACCTATGATTTATTAGATGATTCAATTATACTGCTACGTAGAGAACAATTAACGATTTGCTAGCTTATCCTTAATCGTTGACTGTCCAAACGAGTTTTCGTAATATTCTAGTGATTATGGTATGAACGATATGATGTGGAGATGTTAGGGATTTGATAGTTTTTCCTTAATAGTAAACCATGAAGAGAGTGTCCACATTGATATCACGACAAGTAGACAGATGAATCCTAGGGGCTAGATTATGATAGACTATAAGAACCAAGAAACTAGATGAGCGACGAAGAATCATTAATGATGAGCTCCAACATGCTAGATTAAGAAGAGCAATTGAAGGGAATAGTAAAAAGCTATTAACCTAGAACCTCGAGGCAACCCTCATTAGATAGATGGGCTCCTACTGGTCGAATGATGGGAACTAATGAAATGAAAAGAGTCTTAATAACCATGTAAAATAAAGGATAAGCTAATTATTGTATATTTGCATATTATTTATTTATTTTACAAATCAAACTTGAGTTGTCAACTCGAGGTGAGTTCATATACGAACTATGGAATTACAGGAATCGAGATAGGTTTGAGCCGTGGTTTTGACTCATGCATGGCTCAAGACTCGAGCATGGATTTCTTGTTACCTCAAGGCTCAATAGTTGTGGTCCGTGGCTCAAGACTCTGGAAAGACAAATTGAGCATGGATTTCCCATGTCACATTATGGGAAAATAGACCACAAATTGAGCATTTGAGTTAATAGGTGCAAAGATTGCACTTCGAGCATTGCTTGTCCGGTACAACCATACCCTTCCCACTTGAGATGACAATTCATTAAAAAATCTCGAGGGATGGAGAGTGATTACGAATTGAATTTCTTGTCCATCTTCAATACCTCCAATAATGCATTGTTCTTCCTACAAAACACCATGAATTTATTCATACACATTTCTTCCATGCATATGAACAATGAATGGTTTGAATTACTTACCACTTGGCTAAGAATAATCTCTTTCAATGCACATGTGAACCTCACTTGTAAGTTCGTCACGAAAACATAAACTATAAGCAAAGACAATAGGTTTTGAAGAACATCAACACTTTTCTTTTAAGTAATATAAGAAAAGAATCAAGACATGAACTATTTATCACCTGTTATAATGTTTCTAAACTCTTCTACAACACGTTGGAACTCTTTCGAATCAATTGAGACAAAGCTTTTAAAGTCAATATTGCAATTTATGTCGTCCTCATGATCATCTGGATCTGACGACATCATTTCACAAATGAATGTCGATTGATCATCATTAGTAATAACTGGATTCAATATGTCGAGATCAAAATGAGATTAAAGCTGTTGTATCAAAAGCGAAAGCAAGATCGATTGCACTCACACACTCACAAACAGAAATTAAACAAACAGACAAAGATTTATCAGAAAGTGTTTACAAAATTAAACAAAGATCATCCATGGATAGTAACCAGTCTCAATAATCAAAGTGTTTACAAAATGTATCTCACACTCTTTTAGTACAAAGTCTCTCAACAAAGTTTCTCTTAGATGTCACTCAAGAAATACAAAATGACACTCAGACTCAATTAAATTCAATACTTTCAACCTTCCTAGACAACCCTTTATATAGTCTGAGATGATTCATATATCAAAATGATAATATGAACGGTTAGGGTTATGAACTTAATGAGAATTGTGACAATATATCTTCGTGACAACTTACAACAAAAGTGTTCAAGAAACAATCAAGATTCTGTTCTTGATCGAGATTTCGTAATCTAAGTGTTTACAAAATGTATATCTCACCCTCTCTTATTACAAAATTTCTCTCAATTTTCACTCGATAAGTACAAAATGACACTCAGACTCAATTAAATTCAATACTCTCAACCATCCTAGACAACCCTTTATATAGTCTGAGATGATTCATGTATCAAAATGATAATATGAACGAGAATTTAATAAGAGTTATGACAATACATTTTTGTGACAACTTACAACAAAAATGTTCAAGAAAGAATCAAGATTATGTTCTTGATCGAGATTGGATTATGTTCTTGAAATCAAAGGGAAAAAGATTTTAACTTGGTCAAGAAATGAGCTATATACTTACAAGAATTCCTAAAAGCAAGGACTGCGCGAGGTGGGTTATTGTAAACTAGAGTGAAGAGCATTGAAAAACAAGTTAAGCCGTTGGTCAAATAATGGCAGAATTTCTTGAGTGGAATCCTCCGAGTGCAAAGCTGTGTATCTGAATTGATGTAACAGAAAAAGAACGAAGGTTTGAAGCCTAATGCTGCTACGAAGTGAGGGGAAAAGTAGGAGACTTTGATTGAGAACATGGATCTCGAGAATTCAACGTGGGCTGTTTCATTAAGTTGAGTGAGTAGACAACATGCCCTAAAGAACCGATGGATGTGTTTAAGGCCGAAGATCAACATGATAAATGGGTAAGGTAGAACAAATCTTCTGGTCTATGGATCATTTTATATTCAGGGCACCATCCTATTGATACCAACTCTTGCTCATCCATATAGATTTCTATCGATTAGCTGGCTACTCCTAATAGTCCATGCATCGTTCAGTAAATTATAAAAAGTGACTCCGTCTGATATGAATCAAGATCGAGGAATTTTCATACCTCAAGGCCGAATTACAAGGACAAAAGTAAAGAAGTTACAACGAGCTTTAGTCACTTGTATTCAAGCTATGATGGACTCGTTAAAGGAAATTCTAGAAGATGTTGGAATCTTTCCCTACCTATTGTACAAAGTTGAGTTTCAAAATAGAGATGCATTAGATGCATTTTAATTTACATTTAATGAACTCATAGTTGAATTTATGAATTTTAGTACAAAGATGGTTACTCGATATAACACATTTGTTTTATTGCATTATTTTAATTTTTATTTAGATTAGGTTTTAATATGGGAGTTCGGTTATAATGTAATCCTCAAAAGCTATGTAAAGCCTTCTCTTATGGTCGACATCACATTTTGCAACTGAAAAAAAATAGAGTTTTTATTTTAGTTTAGTTGAAAGCTAAGTTTTTTCTTTGGCAAATTCGGTGTTTAAAATTTCATGCTATAGTCAAGTGGTATTGAACAAACCTCCTGTAGAGTTATTCGAATTACAAGTTTAGAAACGAGTTTGCTTTACTCTCGATTTTGATCATCAAGGTAATCTATTCCAAAACTTTCCTTCAGGTAGAATCTTGTCGTTTTTTGAGTTTTTCAATAATTTAGATCTAAAGGCCTTGTTTTTCAACAGGGTTATTAGATCAAATCCCAAAAGTTTCATAGCATTATCTTTGACATCGCAATGCAAACTCTTGTCAATCGAGATTCGTTCACGGTTAGAGGTGGGTTAGCAAGTCCCCTAATTATCCCCACATGATAGGCTCACATGATAGGCACATCTTAGTGTATGAAGATATATTGTCAAAATTCTCATTTAGTTCATAACTATTTTGTTTCATATTCTCATTTATTTTGGTTACTAACTCTCTTTTTTTTTTTTTATAACCATTTTGTTTCATATTCTCATTTATTTGGTTTGAGAATCGGTATTGTTATGTCTATATAAATGCTTGTCTATCATTTTTTTTTTTTTTTTAGGTGGGGAGTCATTGTCATCTTGTATTTTCCTAAAGATAATTGAGAGAATTTTTGTAGGGGGAGAGTGTGAGAGATAAGCTTATAAACACTTTTGTTATAGTAATTGGCTACCACTCGTAGATGTAAGAGAATTTTTTTCTCCAAACCACGTAAATCTTTGTGTCTCTTTGTTTAATTTTTGTTAGTGGGTGTGTGAGTGTGATCGATCTTGCTTTCGCTTCTGCTACAACAATTAGGTATCATAACATTTTCGTTGTGGCATTTGGGCTACAACAATTGAGTATCATAACATTTTGATTGTGCCATTTGGGCTACAACAATTGAGTATTAAAGCATTAAATGTCAGCATTGAAAGTTACGACACAACAAGTGGTATTAGAGTACAAGTTGTGGTATTTGGGATATTATGAAAGACTTAACTTCATGACCACTAGACGTGCTCACATGTGGATTTGCTTTTCATATTTCCTTGAATAATAGCCATTGTTGTAACGGAAGCTAAAGCAAAATTGATCGCAATCATACACCCACGAATAAAAATAAACAAATCGACACAAAAATTTACGAGATTTGAAGAGAAGAAATTTTCCTACATCCACGAGCGGCAACCAATTACTATTACAAAAGAGTTTACAAGTCAAGTCTATCAATATCGTAACACTACAAAACTAAAGCCAAAAGTATTGCTAGCAAGTTTTTTTTTTTTTCATCTTAATACATGAACGGTCCTGCCTTCAGCATCCACGAGTAAAAACTATCCTCACAAATTAATACAAATTCTTTCCTCACAAATTAATACAAATTCTTTCAGCATATTGTGCCTCACTCACGGTTACTAAGAAAATTTACTAGAAATCACCAAGTATAAAATTATTCAAAGAAAATCTCTGGTCGAGACACCAGAAAGGAATATGCATTTTATTTTAACAAATGGTAACTTTCAAAAGCACTTCTTAACTTTCATATTTATAATACCACTTTTATTCAGATGTGGTATCAGTTTATTTATATGCACCACACATATTAACTTTGTTTTGTTGAGCTCGAGAGGTAAGGGTAAGGTATTCGAAATTCATAACAAAATTACGATATGACGTCTCCTAGTAAATATGCTACTTGTGAGAATGACAAAATACATTATAAGAAATTCACATTCATAACAAAATCTTCGGCCATTTGAGTATTCAATATTTTGATCATAATTTGGGAAAATAGACCACATATTGACCATACATCCCAAAAGCTGGGACACTAATTACACTTTGAGAATTAGTTGTCTTATAAAACCAAACCCTATTCGCTTTATACGTAAAATTAAGGAAAAACATCATGGGACGAAAAGTGATATGCAGCTCAGTTTCATCTTCTCCTTCATAACCTACGATCCTACAATTTCCACTCTGTTCAAAATCAAGCAATTTTAAAGCTTTTATTTTGCTTAATTTCTTTCAAATTGTAAGCTTTTGAGATGAACATGAACAATATAATACCTCTTTAGTAACAGTAATCTCCTTAGATGCTATTGAGAACTTGACTCGAGTACTCGTTGCAGCGACACGAACTATGACATATAAACAAGGTATCGAAATCAAAAACAAAATCAAATTTGAAAGAAAAAAAAAAAAAAAGAGAGAGAGAGAATTGATACCTAAATCATCGTGGAAGAGAGGCAATTCTTTTATAATTTTCCTTAACACTTTAGAATTAACAGTGAAAAATTTGCCATATTCAACTTGGCCTAAGCTCTCGGCTTGTGGTGGTGACAATGGCAATTCAAGATACAATGGTGGGTCATTGCCTAAAAGGGAAATAATGAAGAAATTTAAGTGATTTTCTTGAAAGAATTTGAAGGAAATTATGTTCTTGAAACCAAAAGAAACAAGATTGTTGTTTCTTGTATACTAACTTGATGGATTCTCATATCTAAGGATCATTTGTTGTCTTGATTCCAAAACATGGATTGACATTGAAGAAAAACTTCCACCATCCAACATAGCATCGTGGAAGGACTCGAGGGAAACCTTCGAACTGTAATAATGGTCGACGGAGTAGTTGGTGAACAATCGGCACGACATTTGCAGCGTTGCGACGAAGCGAGGGGAAGTGTGCGAGGCAATTAACGAGAGCATAAACGCGGTGAATCTCACGTCGGCGTCCTTAGAAATTTGAGTTAGTAGGGAGGTTGCGTCCAGAAGAGGTTCAAATTGTTGAAGCTGGACCAAGAACATGGTGGTGGTAATGACCAAAATTCTTTGTTTCAATTATTTCTCAAGTTTAGACTTCTTCTCCCCAATTGAATTGCCTTTCCTTTTTATAAACAACCATCCATCTCATACCCTACATTTCAAATTTCATGGGATTTTTTTTTTTTTTTTTGAATTTTAATTTAAAACTGAGAATGTTTGCTTAATCCACGCACGTAAATAGTGTGAAAGTTAGGGAAAGAGTAATAAATAGAAAGATGGGCAAGAATGCAAATATCTAGATATTTTCCTTATAATGAAATATCAAATATGATATATATGGTAAACTATAATTTATTACTAAATATCCTTAACACCCCACCGCAAGTTGAGGGTCGGATTTGAACGAACGTGAAGTTTGGATCTGAAAAATTCAAAGAGAGGTTGAGAAACACTTTTCGTGAAGATGTCAACAACTTGGTTCAGAGGAGGCGTAGAGAAACACTTTCTTAACCATCGAAAACTGTAGAGGGATCGCTGCTCAGCGGCGATGCTATCTTGGCTTCGGCGAGAATATGTCTAACCCATGAAGAGGGATCATCGCTCAGCGACGATGCTGCCTTGGCTCCAGTGATAATATTTCTAACCCAAGAAGTAGAAGGGGGAAACCTAGAGCAAATGACAAAGACAATGTTGAAGCCGGTAGAGTCGCCACGTTGGGCGAAGGAGCCAATTTTGAGAGAGACTATGTTGGTTGAGGGAAAATTGATTGTATTGGAGAATGTGAGGTTGTATGTACTTGATTTGGAGGTCAAAAGGGTATAGCTGAAGAGTAATCAATCGGCTCCACTTGCCATGACGACTACCCCTGCACTGTCAAAGCTAGCAGTGGTGGTGGAGAAAAACAAAGCTAGCAAGTGGTGGTGGACAATTTGCGTTTGCCGGGAGTCGAACCCGGGTCTATTGCTTGGAAGGCAATTATCCTAACCGTTGGACTACAAACGCTTGTGCAAAAGCACGTCTCATACCTCAGTTACCATTGGTCTTCTAATGATTAGTCTGCTGAAATAAAATAAGACAAAGAAGCGAGATTGTGAAGACCCATTCATTGTTAACATTTAAGATAAGCTCACACATCACATTAGTAAATATTTACATTTGCCGAGAGTTGAACCTAGGTCTATTGCTTGGAAGGCAATTATCCTAACCGTTGGACTACAAACACTTGCACAAAAGCACGTCTCATACCTCAGTTACCATTGGTCTTCTAATGATTAGTCTGTTGAAATAAAATAAGACCAAGAAGCGACATTGTGAAGACCCATTGTTAAAATTTAAGATAAGCTCACATCACATTACTATATATTTGTGTTTGTCGGGAGTCGAACCCCTCGTACATCAGAAGACAATATCCTGACCGTTGAACTACAAACACCTTGTACATTGCTCGTTGGGTGAATACATGAACCCCATTCAATCGAACATGATTTGCACCAAGGCCAATCTCGCCCATCGGCAGCAGGTTTTTGGTATTTAGAACCACAACTCATCCTCCGTTCTACGCGTCCACATCCAAGGTTCCTCCTCATAGTTCGACGCCATTCCATGTCTGTGCTCTTCTTCAGCTGTGGCATCACTAGAATCCACCGCTAATAGATATTTTTCTCTATAGCTTTCCTTTTCGAGAATTGTCTTCTTTGGATTTTCTCATCCGAGCTTCCCCTCAAGGTTTTAATACGGAGGTTTCCACACTCTTATAAGGAATGATTTGTTCCCCTCTCCAACTAATGTGTCATCTCACAGTTCCTAAAGAATAAAAGAAAGAAATAGATCTACATGTCCTCCAACTACTTTAATATTCATGTGGACTCTTGTTCTTGAGTCGACCAGTTAAGAGAACTTAATCGAAGCAAAATTGATCCAAAAACCCTAAAAATCCTTACCCACTCGAACCTCGATCGTGATACCTGATTCCTTCAATATAAGAACCCAATGGAATTGAAAAAAAATAGTTGTTTTGTAACGACCCAGATCCACCACTAGCAGATAATTGTTGGGGGCATTTCAAGAATCAAACTCGAAACCTCTCTCACCCGAAGCGAGAATCATACCACTAGACCAAATGCCCCTGTCTCCCCTTAATTGAGGCTCGACTCTTTGTCTTAGTCATATTTGACTATGCCTACTAGGATTTACCAATCTATTGGCACAACTAAGTTTAGGGCATGACTTTGATACCATGTTAGATGAACCCAACTCTCCATAATGGTATGATATTGTCCATTTCGAACATAAAGTCTCATGACTCTGCTTTGGGCTTCCCCAAGTGACCTCATGCGGAAGCCCAATGTGGGACATCACATGTTTAAAGTTGAGAAAGAATTGTAACGCCACATTACCACCATGTTCTTGATTAGGCTTGACGACTTTGATCCTTGAACAATATTTACACCAATTCTCGTCGATTCTTGAACAATATTTCATTCTTTTCCTATCTTGTTCTTGCATATATGAGAATTAGTATTGTTATGTCTATATAAAGACTTATCTAGTATTGTTTTGAGAGGTGAAGTCATTGCTATTTTGTATTTAGCTGGAGGCAATTAGGAGGAGTTTTGTAAGAGAGACTTTGTAGTGTGAACACTTTGATTATAGTGACTAGCTACCACCGTGGATGTTGGGGAATTTCTTCTCTCCGAACCATGTAAATCATTGTCTCTTTCTTTAATTTATGTTTTTGTGTGTATCAGTGCAATCGTTCTTGTTTCCGCTTCCGCTATAACAATTGGGTATCATAACATTTTTTATAGTGGCATTAGGATACAACAAGTGATATCGTAGTATTTTAGTTTTAGCATTTTAGTATAACGAGTGGTATCTCTATGTAAAACGAGGAACTTGTTATTTTGAGCAAGTAGGTATTGTTCTTGAGCTAATATCACGACATTCTAAGTGTTTTTTTTTTTTTTTTTTTTTTTTTTTTTTTTTTTTTTTTTTTTTTTTTTTTTTTTTTTTTTTNTTTTTTTTTTTTTTTTTTTTTTTTTTTTTTTTTTTTTTTTTTTTTTTTTGAGAAGTTCTTACGTTAAATTTGTTGGTTGATGTTTTGTAGAAGGGAGAATGTGATATTGTAGGTTATGGAGAAGTTGAAACTCAATTCAAAGTCAAGCTCCATATCTTGCCCTTTTCCATTAAGATGGCAATTGAGATCATGACTAAGAATTCTCATTGTGGAATGTATATCCCTACTTTGAAATCTCTTGCTCGTTATGAGATCATATATTTTTCTCAAAGCTAATATTGATATGCTTTCTCATATCTTTTCGCTATGATATTCATTAGAGTTAGGGTTGATACTCAAAATATACATATAATCCTAGTTGAAATGGGTTTATGATATTATATTCAAACGTTTAAGTATATCTTTGATATATGTCAATTTGAGCATAACTCAATCGATAATCTTTTAGTAATGTTCATATATCAACGAGTCAAATAGGGAGTTCAGTTTTTCACCCAACCTAACCGGACCCAACCCATCATCCAAAATAGCCTCTATATTGTGGGTTTTTTTTTATTTTTATTTTTTTAACTATGAGAGTTCTAATAATAAGGCAATTATCCTAACCGTTTGACTACAAACGCGTTGTACGTTACCTAGTAGGGTGATTACATGACACTCCCGTCCAAACGAACCATATTTGCATCAAGGCCGACCTCGCACATCAACAACAGGTTTTAAGTATTTAGAACCACAATTTGTCCTTCGTTCTTCACGTCCACCGCCAAGGTTCCTCCTTATAGTTCAACTCCATTCCATTTCAGTTCAACGCCAAGGTTCCTCCTTAACGACCGTATTGCTTGTTGGTGTTATTTATAGACTATTCATTAAAAGACCAATGGTACCTAATTTATGAGTGTTCTTTTGTAAGTGTTTGTAGTCCAACGGTTAGGATAATTGCCTTCCAAGCAATAGACCTAGGTTTGACTCCTGGCAAATGCAAATTTATATTTACATAAGATGTGAGCCTATCTTAAAAGTGGTAACAACGATCCACAGACTATTCGTTAAAAGACCAATGGTACCTAATGTATGAGATTTGCTTTTTGCATGCGTTAGGATAATTGCCTTCTAAGCAATAGACCCGGGTTCGACTCCCGACAAACACAAATATATATTAATATATGATGTGAGCTTATCCCAAAACATTAAACCTTTACAAGTGTACAATATGCTCCACTTTTAGCATAAACTCTCCTCTCAACGAGTAAGATTAACCAACCACAGTCCCAAATTTACTTTGTTACAAAAATGTTATATTAATATATACTCGACAAAGTTATCATATTTCATATACTATAGATCTTCCGATGTCGTGTCGATTATATCTGTTAGATCTTCTGATGTCGTGTCGATTCTATCTGAAAAATAGGCCACATATCGAGCATACAACCCTAAAGGGGCCGCGATTACTCCTCTCGTCGAATCACTCGACTTGAATAGCCACACCCTTCGTAATCGACGAGCCAAATTACAAAAAATTGTCATTGGTTGGAGACTGATTACAAAAACAACTTCATCACTTGCTGCAACACCTCCAATAATGCATTGTCTTCTCTGCATAACATTAGCCAATTTAAAAGATTGAAATAATCTTCGAACATCAAAAGAGACACAATTACCTCTTCGGTTAGAACAATCTTTGTCTTTCCATAAGAGAACATGACTTGTGAATTGATTAAAGTAACAAGAACTGTGAAAAATCCCAACAAGATCAAGAACACATAAAGAAATTTGTGACAATGTTATTATAATATGAGTTATTATATATTACCATAATCAAAATCATTAAAATATGTGACAATGTTTATGAACTCTTGCGAGTCAATTGACACAAATGTTCCAATATCAAATGCCCCAACATCCATCACCTTACACGAAGGAAACATTGGTAACTCAACTTCCTCGAAATGCCCTAAAAGATCCCAAATGGGTATCAGATTTTAAAGAACTCAAATGGGTTTGAAAGATATAGATATTACAAACCAAACCATTTGAGCCATGAAAAAATTTGAGTATCGCAGTTGCAGCAAGAAATCGCCAAGGAATGGTACATGAATAAACATTGATGCAAGCTTCGGACATGACTGCAAAACAAGATTCTTGAATCTAAATTGTTCAAGAAAATTAAAATTGGTGAAAAGGGTATAAACTACAAACCACGAACAGCCACATTGGAGTCCACACGATCCGGTTCAGGAAAAGTGAAGGTTAATGAAGAAAAACCTTTGCGTTCAAAATTGTGCATGAAATCATAGAAGTCTTCGATGTAAATGAATTTGTAATGAAGTTGGTGGCACAAATATGCATTGAAGAATTGAGGAGATAATTGGAGTTCTATGATGCAATGCGAGGAGGGTGTCGTAGCGGCCATTATGGAGAACATTGTCGGCGAGAATTTGATATCAAATATGTCATCGTATGTCTCGGCGAGGACGGAGGTGGCATCCACAAGGTCGTGCATTTGGTATAGCATAAAAATGAACATGATGGGAGAATGGTGGATCGGCTGTGGTTGATGAGGTTTTAGTGGATCGGCTATTATAAATGGTATTAGTGTTAGAGCTGTGTGTCGCGATCCTACTTTTTCGATTATGCGATATAGTATTCTTGACACGCTCACGATTTACCTTAACGGGAATCAAGCCCCATTTATATTTTTTTTCCTGATTTTGTGGCTTCTTTGAACCTTAGGCGAGGTTTGTCTTTGCCAACTGAACATCGCTTGTGCGGAATCCAAACCTGTTTGCCACACACGCCGCCTGCGCGTGCATGTTCAATCATCTGCGACACAACCGACTTGCCTCTACACTAGGCTAAGTTATTTGACTTGACGTTGCCTCGAGGCCAAGGTCTCTTAATGCAACATCGCATCTCATCTTGTCATTTTGGTTCCCAACCGACATGGTTTATATGTCTTGATGCCAACCCAAGTCTCGCGGGGTCGTCGGCCATCATAACTCACTTGGTCATGCCATCGAGAATAGGCCCACGTGTCGCTCATCTCATCAAGACATCCCGAACATCCATCCATCTGTGTTCTATCGAGGCATTGCCCTCCTGTGCCCATGCCATGTCATATATGGATATCGTACCAGATACCAAGTGCATATATCAACCTCTGACACATGGGCTATGGCGCAATACCAGCACACTTGTACACTTGATACTGTCCTTGAAAAACCTATTTCAAAGGAATTCGTCCGAGATACTCGTCTCGGCACGCTCGCCCTCACTACGACACACGCATGTGCCACAGTAGCTCGCTTAGGCCACAGGGCCCAGAGATTGTAGAGAGCTGACACCATGTCTTCTCCCTATAGTACATTTTGAACCATTTTCAATACACCACGTCTCCATAACATTAGCCAATTTACATCTTGGTGAGCATTCATATTTCATATGAACTGACTTAACTCCAAAACCGCATTACCAAATTTCTTCTGGAACTCCGACTTTCGAGGTTAAAGACGAGGACCATACTCGGTCCTTCAACAATCCTACCTTTGTCGCTCTTGTCTAGACATTGACCTCTTTGAGCTTCTTCTTTCGGACTTTTAAAATGCATCTACTAGGTGTTTCGTTTTCCTTGCCAACCAACCTGGGATATCACATATTTGGACTCCAAGGATATTTATTGAAATTGAATCATAATAATAGACCATTGGTATGAATTTTATTAAGAGAAAGAAGGTGAATGATATTAACATTTTTTTTTTTTTTTTTTTTTTGAAGACAAACAACTTCCCATATGAATCAACGCAATCTTCCAGGAAAATAGGACCAAATTTCAGCATGCAATCCCATAGGAGAAATGATCAATGTGCCATTTGAATCATATGTCTTGAAGAACCACATCCTTTTGGACGTGAAACTATTGAAAAATTCAATGGGAAGTAAAGTGATTGAAAATCTAATTTCATCACCCTCTCGTATGCCTCCAATAATGCATTTTCTTTCCTGCAAAACACAAACCCATCAACTTCATAATCATTGAATTATGAACTTCACAAGAACCCTACCTGTTGGGTTAGAACAAACTCCCCACTTGGGTTAATGAACTTGATTCTTGAACGAGTTAGAGTCGCCGTTACTATCATAGATCCACGAAAGAATTGTTTATAAACTTTCAATCTCTTTCGAAAAGGAAGTTGAAGATATTAATGTGACGATCCATTGTTAACATTGGGAAAAGGAAGAAACACAACATTGTGACGACCCATTGTTATCATTTAAAGATAAGCTCACATCACATTGGTAAAGATTTGCGTTTGTCGAAAGTCGAACCTAGGGTCTATTGCTTGTAAGGCAATTATCCTAACCGTTGGACTACAACCACTCGTGCAAAAGCACGTCTCTTACCTCAGGGACCATTGGTCTTCTAATGATTAGTATGTTGATATAAAATAACACACATTGTGAAGACCCGTTGTAAACATTTAAGATAATAAAATCAATTATTTGTATATATTTGTGTTTACCGATCCAAACCCAAGTCTATTGCTTGGAAGGCAATTATCCTAACTGTTGGACTACAAACGCTCGCGCAAAAGCACGCCTCATACCTCAGTTACCATTGGTCTTCTAATAATTAGTCTATTGATATAAAAAAAAGACCAAGAAGCAACCTTGTGAAGACCCATGGTTAACATTTAAGATAAGCTCACATCACATTAGTATATATTTGCGTCTGTCGAGGAGTAGAACCCAGGTCTATTGCTTGGAAGACAATTATCCTAACTGTTTGACTACGCTTGCACAAAAGCACATCTCATACCTCAGGTTCCATTGGTCTTCTACTAATTAGTCGGTTGAAATAAAATAAGACCAAGAAGCGACATTGTGAAGTCACATGGTTAACATTTAAGATAAACTCACATCACATTACTATATATTTGCGTTTGTCAGGAGTCGAACCCCTTGTACATTAGAAGGCAATATCCTCACCGTTGAACTACAAACACCTTGTACATTACTCGTTGAGTGAGTACGTGACCCCCATTCAATCGAACATGATTTGCACCAAGGCCAATCTCGCCCATCAGCAGCAGATTTTTGGTATTTAGAACCACAACTCATCCTCAGTTCTACGCGTCTACATCCAAGGTTCCTCCTTGTAGTTCGACGCCATTCCAGGTCTGTGCTCTTCTTCGGCTGTGGCATCACTAAAATCCACTGCTAATAGATATTTTTCTCTATAGCTTTTCTTTTCGAGAATTGTCATTTTTGGGCTTTCTCATCCGAGCTTCTCCTCAAGGTTTTAATACAGAGGTTTCCACTCTCTTATAAAGAATGATTTGTTCCCCTCTCCAACTAACGTGTCGTCTCACCGTTCGTAAAGAATAAAAGAAAGAGATCTGCATGCCCTCCAACTATTTTAATATTCATGTGGACTCTTGTTCTTGAGTCGAATTTGTTGGTTGATGTTTTGTATAAGGGAGAATGTGATATTGTAGGTTATGGAGAAGTTGAAACTCAATTCAAAATCAAGCTCCATATCTTGCCCTCTTCCATTAAGATGGCAATTGAGATCATGACTATGAATTCTCATTGTGGAATGTATATCCCTACTTTGAAATCTCTTGCTCGTTATGAGATCATATATTTTTCTCAAAGCTAATATTGATATGCTTTCTCATATCTTTTCTCTATGATATTCATCAGAGTTAGGGTTGATACTCAAAATATACATATAATCTTAGTTGAAATGGGTTTATGATGTATATTCAAACGTTTAAGTATATCTTTGATATATGTCAATTTGAGCATAATCCAATTGATAATCTTTTAGTTATGTTCATATATCAACGAGTCAAATAGGGAGTTCAGTTTTTCACCCAACCTAACCCGACCCAACCCATCATCCAAAATAGCCTCTATAGGTTGTGGGTTTTTTTTTTTTTTTTTTTTAAAAAAAAAAAAAATTTTAACTATGAGAGTTCTAATAATAAGGCAATTATCCTAACCGTTTGACTACAAATGCATTGTACGTTACCTAGTAGGGTGATTACATGACACTCCCGTCCAATCGAACCATATTTGCATCAAGGCCGACCTCGCACATCAACAACAGGTTTTAAGTATTTAGAACCACAATTCGTCCTTCGTTCTTCACGTCCACCGCCAAGGTTTCTCCTTATAGTTCAACTTCATTCCATTTCAGTTCAATGCCAAGGTTCCTCCTTAACGACCGTGTTGCTTGTTTGTCTTATTTACAAACTATTCATTAAAAAACCAATGATACCTAATTTATGAGTGTTCTTTTGCAAGCGTTTGTAGTCCAACAGTTAGGATAATTGCCTTCCAAGCAATAGATTCGGATTTGACTCCCAAAAAACGCAAATATATATTAATATATGATGTGATGCAAGTGTTTGTAGTCCAACGGTTAGGATAATTGTCTTCCAAGCAATAGACTTGGATTTGACTCCCGGAAAACGCAAATATATATTAATATATGATGTGATCTTATCCTAAAATTGTAACAACGGGTCTTTACTGTGTCACTTGTTGGTCGACTATTCATTAAAAGACCAATAAAAAATGTTGTATTAATGTTGTATCAAGTAAGATCAACCAACTACAGTCCCAAGTTTACTTTGTTACAAAAATGTTGTATTAATATATACTTGACAAAGTTATCATATTTCATATACTATAGATCCTCCGATGTCGTCTCGATTCTATCTGAAAAATAAGCCAAATATCGAGCATACAACCCTAAAGGGGCCGCGATTACCCCTCTCGTCGAATCACTCGACTTGAATAGCCACACCCTTCGTAATCGACGAGCCAAATTACAAAAAATTGTCATTGGTTGGAGACTGATTACAAAAACAACTTCATCACTGGCTGCAACACCTCCAATAATGCATTGTCTTCTCTGCATAACATTAGCCAATTTAAAAGATTGAAACAATCTTAGAACATCAAAAGAGACACAATTACCTCTTGGGTTAGAATAATCTTTGTGTTTCCATAAGAGAACATGACTTGCGAATTGGTTAAAGTAACAAGAACTGTGAAAAATCCCAACAAGATCAAGAACACATAAAGAAATTTGTGACAATGTTATTATAATATGAGTTATTATATATTACCATAATCAAAATCATTAAAACATGTGACAATGTTTATGAACACTTGCGAGTCAATTGACACAAATGTTCCAATATCAAATGCCCCAACATCCATCACCTTACACGAAGGAAACATTGGTAACTCAACTTCCTCGAAATGCCCTAAAAGATCCCAAATGGGTATCAGATTTTAAAGAACTCAAATGGGTTTGAAAGATATAGTTATTACAAATCGAACCATTTGAGCCATGAAAAAATTTGAGTATCGCATTTGCAGCAAGAAATTGCCAAGGGATGGTCCATGAATAAACATTGATGCAAGCTTCGGACATGACTGCAAAACAAGATTCTTGAATCTAAATTGTTCAAGAAAATTAAAATTGGTGAAAAGGGTATAAACTACAAACCACGAACAGCCACATTGGAGTCCACACGATCTGGTTCAGGAAAAGTGAAGGTTAATGAAGAAAAACCTTTGCGTTCAAAATTGTGCATGAAATCATAGAAGCTTTCGATGTAAATGAATTTGTAATGAAGTTGGTGGCACAAATATGCATTGAAGAATTGAGGAGATAATTGGAGTGCTATAATGCAACGCGAGGAGGGTGTCGTAGCGGCCATTATGGAGAACATTGTAGGCGAGAATTTGATATCAAATGTGTCATCGTCTGTCTCGGCGAGGACGGAGGTGGCATCCACAAGGTCGTGAATTTGGTATAGCATAAAAATGAACATGATGTGAGAATGGTGGATCGGCTGTGGTTGATGAGGTTTTAGTTTACACTTTTTGGGCCATTTATAGTGTTGAGTCGCAGTCCTACTTTTTTTTGAATGTGCTGCATCCTATTCTTGACGACGTGCTCATGACAAGCCTTTAAAGGAATTAAGGTCCATATATATTTTTCGCCCCAACTTTGTGACTTCTTCATAGGCGAGGTTTGTTTTCGCCAACTGATCATCGTTTGTGCGGAATCTAAACTTGTTTAACTACACACGTCACCTGCACCTGCATGTTCAATCATCTTCGACACAATCAACTTACCTCTACACTAAATTAAGTTATTTGGCTCGACCTTGCCACTACTCTAGGCCAAGGTCTCTCAATGCAACATCGCATCTCATCTTATCATCTTGGTTCCCAATCGACATGATCCATATGTCTTGATGTCAACCCAAGTCTCGCGGTGTCGTCGGCCATCATAACTCACTTAGTTATGCCATCGAGAATGGGCCCACGTGTTGCTCATCTCATCAAAACATCTAAACATCCATCCATTTGTGTTCTATCGAGGCATTGCCCTCCCGTGCCTATGCCAGGTCATTTATGGGTATCGTACCAAATACCAAGTGCATATATCAACCTCCGTCACGTGGGCTATGGTGCAATACCAGCACACTTGTATGCTCGATACTGTCCTTGAAAAACCTATTTCAAAGGAAGTCATCCGAGATGCTTGTCTCGACACGCTCGCCCTCACTGCGACACACGCATGTGCCACAGTGTAGCTCACTTAGGCCACATGGCCTAGGGGTGGTGGAGAGCTGACATTATGCCTCCCTCTCTACATTTTGAGCCATTTTCAATAATCCACATATAGACGTGATTTCGGCAAACAGACATACGGTGTCATGGAGTGTCAGTCAGGTATCCGGTTGACACCAAATTTGGCGAGCATTTATATTTCATATGGACGAACTTAACTCCAGAACCGCATGCGCAAATTCCTTCTAGAACTCAAACTTTCGAGGTTAAGGCCCAGGACTCTACCCGACCTTTCAACAAGTCTATCTTTGCCACTCTTGTCTATTCAATGTCTCTATCTTGCTTATATTTTGACTTGTCTTTAATGCCAACTTTGTATGGTGTGTTAGATGATGCACTGTCCTCCTCGGTCGCATCATGACATTCTTCTATATTGGCCCACACGTGGTCAGACGGGCACTTCTTGAGGATCACCGCTTTGCTTGTCTCGACGTGAGGGTAACAACCTACTCTCTTCATAGTATGGTTGCGACACTCAGCTTACAAGGGGGTGGATTATGAACACACATACCTAGTGTGTGAAAACCTCTCCCACATATTTTAAAATCGTGAGGCTACCATAAGTAACGAGTCACAACAGATAATATCTACTAACTATGGACTTGGCGGTTACAAAATGTATTTTTCAAGAATGACATCAAATATAACCAAAATCAAATTTTGATAGTGGATTTATTACCAACCTAATCAAATTTGTTGTCATTTAATCATTCTATTATTAAAATTATTCCTTTATTTTCTTAGATTTTGTAATACTTAATTTAGAGATTATTTAAATAACTATTTAAATATAGCTTCTTTTACCTTCAATTGTTCGTATATTATTTTTTTCATTATTCATGTATGCTTCAAACAACTTGATTGACGTTATGCAAATAGGTCTCGAGAATATTTTTCAATAAAAACAAATAAAAAAAATTATTGTTATTATAGTATTAACCTTATTTTTCTGTCTGTCTAAAAAAGAAAAAGTTCCAATGGACTCACCAAAAGGATGTATGTCTTCACGTTCTACTGCTGTTATCTTTTGGAATTTTTCTATGTAATGAACTAACCTTACTCTATTTCGTAACATCTTGAAAGAATTTTAAGCAACACAGAGCAGTAAACAAACTCACAAAACCATCCTTTATGAGGTGAAGATTGCCACGTATGATATGAAGACAAGCTAATCTTTATGGTATATGCTTAGAAATATAAGACTAACACATTTTATGTTGTGGTTACCGTTTAATCGCATTTGATGTTGTAGTTACCGTTTTATTGTCATTTCTGAGCTTTCCCCTTCGGGCTCCCCCTCAAGGCTTTAAAATGGGTCTGATGGGTGTTTCGTTCTCCTCCCCAACTAACATGGGATATCACATATTTGGATTCGAAGGATATTTGTTGAAATTGAATCATAATAATAGACAATTGCTATGAATTTTATTAAGAGAAAGAAGGTGAATGACATTAACATTTTTTGAAGACAAACAACTTCCCATATGAATCAACGTAATCTTCCAGGAAAATAGGACGAAATTTCAGCATGCAATCCCATAGGAGAAATGATCAATGTGCCATTTGAATCATATGTCTTGAAGAACCACACCCTTTTGGATGTGAAACTATTGAAAAATTCAATGGGAAGTAAAGTGATTGCAAATCTAATTTCATCACCCTCTCGTATGCCTCCAATAATGCATTTTCTTTCCTGCAAAACACAAACCCATCAACTTCATAATCATTGAATTATGAACTTCACAAGAACCCTACCTGTTGGGTTAGAACAAACTCCCCACTTGGGTTAATGAACTTGATTCTTGAATGAGTTAGAGTCGCTGTTACTGTCATAGATCCACGAAAGAATTGTTTATAAACTTTCAATCTCTTGCGAAAAGGAAGAAAGTTAAAAGATATTAATGTTACCCTTATTAGCGCCTATCCAAATTACAAGGAGTTTGAACTGTTCTGAATCAATTGAGAAAAATGAGCTATAGTCAACTTTGGCTATAAGCTCCTCGTCAATGGGTACAACGGGTATCAAAGTAGGTATTGTCGTCATTGTAGCTCCTCGCACGTGGCCTATCAAAAGAAACCAAACAAAAAGATATGAGAACAATAAAGAAACTGTTGTGTCGTAATGTCACAACTTTCCATCCTCTGATACTACTTGTTATACTGTTATGATACCTAATTGTTGTAGTGGAAGTGGAAGTAAGATCGATCTCACTTACACACCCACAAACAAAAAATTAAACAAAGAGACACAAAGATTTATGTAGTTCAGAGAGAAGAAATTCTCATACATCCACAGATAGTAGCTAATCATTATAACCAAAGTGTTTACAAAAGGTATCTTTCACACTCTCACACTAGAAAGTTTCTTAATAGAGTTCCTCCCAATTGCCTCTAACAAATACAAAATGTCAATGACTCCACATCTAACTCAAATGTCACTAGACAAATACAAAATAACAATGACTGCACAGCTAATCCAAATGCCACTAGATAAATACAAAATGACAATGACTTCATAGCTAACTCAAATGCCACTAGACAAATATAAAATGACCATGACTCCGAATCTCAAAACAATGCTATACAAGTCTTTATATAGACTTAATAATACTAATTCTCGTACTTGAATGGAATAAATGAGAATATGAACCAAAAGGGATATAAACTAAATGAGAATCAATAACCAAAATAAATGAGAATATGAACCATTATGGGTTATGAACTAAATAAGAGCTAGGACAATACATTTTCATGGCAACTTACAACAGAAATGGAACAAAAGCAATGCTCTAGTGATTCTCATACATGAACCGAATAAATGAGAATATGAACCAAAAGGGTTATGAACTAAACGAGTATTAATAACCAAAATAAATAAAAATATGAACTAAAAGGATTACGAACTAAATGAGAGTTAATACTCAAAATGAACCATTATGGGATATGAACTAAATAAGAGTTATGACTATACATCTTCATGATAACTTACAACAGAAACCATCTTATGTTCCTTCGTGAGCCATTTTAGTTCTTGGATCTTGATATCAAAAGAAATAAAAGAATCGACAAAAAAAAGATTCAAGAAATGAGAAGAATTATACTAAACTGGTGAACGTTAAGTGAACACAGTGTCGGTATTCGTCAAGAGAGAACGTAAACGCAAAGAAACCGACTTGTTTCAAATTTGTCAAGGTCCTGAAAAGTTGGTCGACCGAAAAGTTGGCGCAATGGTGTTGGTCGCATAGGTATTGGGTGAAGAATGAAGGCATCATTTGAAAGGAAACAAAGCAGATGGGGGACGTTTGGGAGATTGTGAAAATCAGCATTCCTCGAAAGCTTTTGAAATTGCCACTATCATTCATTCGTTTCAGAATTAAGGTTGCTTCTTCAATAGCGTCGATGGGCACATCGAAGCTCAGCATGGTTGTGTTTTACAAGTAGGATGAGGGCTTTGATTATTTTGAGTGTATTCATAGCTTCTTGGCTTTTGGCTCATTTTATACTAAATGATTCTTTATTACATTAACTAAAAATCTAAATTAAGTTACAAAATAATCACTCACAAAACATAAAAGGAGTCTAAATCATGACTTGGATCTATCTCCGCTCCTCAGCTTGATAGTTCGTCTATGCACTCGTCTTGGCCAACAGACCAATTCAATAATCAACCCACAACCCAAACCGACTTCAATTCAGTGCCTAGTCTACTACCCAAACTGACTCGATCCACAAACCGACCCAGTCCACAAACTAACTCTATACTCACATCGACTTGCGCCTCGACCTGCTGACTAGCGTTTCAACCCTACGACTTGAGATCCCGATACGCTTTCCTACTCTCTTAGACTATTCTAGAGCTGATTTTGACATTTTTAGAAACGTTTGAGGTTTGTATGACCATTGTTTGGTCAACTTAAATAATTTTTTTAGCCAATAGTTTAGTTAATTAATACTCTTAGATGAACAAATCTTATGTCGTTCCTTAGCTCTATGTTGTAGATTCACATAGGTTGATTTGAATTGCAAAGAATTGTCTCAAGATAGCATCAAGTATAAATTAGTAACATTGTTGTAGGCCAATCAATTAAGTGGCTTTATTGTTGGTTGGTTGGATGACTTGATTGTTATATGAACAATGCGTGCCCAATGACCCTTGCACATGTCGTAATTTTAGGATTGCTTAATGTATGCGAAGTTATGTTTATGTCATGATGTCAATATGATGTTATTACTAGTTACGCTATATTATAAAGTATGTCAGATAACGATTATGTTATGCTATGATATTATGTTATGTTTACTAATGTTGTATGATGCATGAACCTCCGTATGTCATGTCATGTAACATATGTAATATATTCGCTCATTCTGTATGAGACATTAGAAAGTCATGTGTGTTGATTACGGAAGATAAGACAAGTGATGTATGCACGTCTCATAGAACGTTACATTATGAAAAAAAAAAACAGAGGTATGACTTGCATCATATGTATATGACATGATTGATACTATGTCAACTCATGCATCGGGATACTTCTCCATCATAATGAGTACTGGCATACATTACAATATCTATGTTTTTTCGTGATATGATGTAGGATCCTTTCCCTCCGTAGTTGTTCTAGTAGCGTGAGCGTGCACTAGTTCAAGGGCAGACCTAGGGGAATGTATTCGTCAGCTTTGGGGGTTCATGTGCGCATGTGTAGGCCATCGGTAGAGACACATCCGATTTTTATCCATAAGGGAAATTAGAGTTCAAAACCATGAATTTTTTTTTTTTTTTAATGAAAAGTTAGGTTCACCATGAATACTTGTGTTTGCACTCCAACAGTGTGATTACTTACTAATTATTTTTAAATACTCAGACCACATGCTACTTTTTTTTTTTTTTTCTTAGACATAAGACACCTCTGTATGAATGATGACATCGAAATCAAAGTTGGTGTAGAGCATTTTTGTTTAAGCTATAGCACTTAGGTTAGATTAAGACATTTTCAATACTCCATGATTATGAAACATATATACGCTAACACTCAAGAATCCATGTCGACATAGCTCGTCCCAAATTCGATAGAGTACTTCGAAGCAAAGAGTGATTAGGGCTTTATCGTTGATTGATATCTACTTTTAAATGATTACGAAAGGGTTCTTGCCAATAACAAGACTGATATTAAGGTCATAATCACAAGTAGGTAAGATTACATGCCTATACTTCACCAAGTGGAAAGTAGATCGAATATTGTGCATACAATCCAACAGGCGCAATGATCAAAGTACTCATATCAAATGTCTGGAACAGCCATATCCTCTTCGAATGAATCGTCATATTATAAAAAACATGCCATGGATACAAAGGAATTAAGAATTCAGTTTGCACCTCATCCATTACTCCTTCAATTATGCATTCTCCTTCCTATACAACATTTCGTTTAGTCCATAAACTTTCAAATTCGTTATTTCAAACACGCTCGAGCTTTAGAACACGATACCTCTTTTTCAAGAATCAATTGTTTAACATCAATAGAGAACATGACGCTTGAAGTTGTTGGAAGAACACAAACTATACCATATGACAACCATTTTCTTTGAATCAAATAACATGAGATAGCAAAAATAAGAGATTGATGAATGATTATAATATCACCTAAGTAACCACGAAACTCAGCCACCATGTGTCTAAACACTTGTGAGTCAATTGAAACAAAGGTTTCTAAATTGATTTGGCCCACATCTTCCTTTATGATTTGTGTCAATGCCAAATTACGAACCAATGGCATGCCATTCCCTAATCAAATAAACAAGATTCTTGGACGAGGAACAAGATTCTTGGAAGAACTATATTGGGAGAAGAAATTGAATTAACCTTGAGGGGAGAATTTAAGGTTTAAGCGATCATGGCGTTGAAGAACAAATAGGGAGGCTAAAGGAATGTTGCATTGTTGCATGCGGTTGATGGTGTCGTGGAGGGTTTGGACGAGGATCCTTGAAAGATGGGAGTTGTGGGAGAAGAAGTAGGTGAAGAATTCAGGCATCATTTGAAAGGCTACAACTAAGTCGTGGGAATGGTGGGAGACTATTATGGAAAACATGTGTTGTGAGAATTCTAGGTTGGCGCTTTGGGCAAATCGATTCATTAGGGATATTGCTTGGAGAAGAAGATTGGGGCAGTCAAGCTTGAGCGTCAGCATGGTGTAATGAGAGAATTTGGGGAAGGAAAAGGGATAATATGTTGAGGATTATTGGGATTGGGAGTGTCCCACATTGGTTAATTTAGTGGAAGATCATGGGTTTATAAGTGAGGAATACTATCTTCATTGGTATGAGGCCTTTTGGGGAAGCCCAAAGCAAAGCCATGAGAGCTTATGCTCAAAGTGGACAATATCATACCATTGTGGAGAGTCGTGATTCCTAACATGGTATCAGAGCCATGCCCTAAACCTAACCATGCCAATAGAATCCTCAAATATCGAACAAAGAATGGCGAGCCTCGAAGGTGTAGTCAAAAGTGACTAAAGTGTCGAACAAATGGTGTACTTTGTTCGAGGGCTCCAGAGAAGGAGTCGAGCCTCAATTAAGGGGAGGCTTATAGTGTGCTTTGTTCGAGGGGAGGATTGTTGAGGATTATTGGGATTGGGAGTGTCCCACATTGGTTAATTTAGTGGAAGATCATGGGTTTATAAGTGAGGAATACTATCTTCATTGGTATGAGGCCTTTTGGGGAAGCCCAAAGCAAAGCCATGAGAGCTTATGCTCAAAGTGGACAATATCATACCATTGTGGAGAGTCGTGATTCCTAACATAATAAGTTGCCTCACTTTTATATTGGAGTCCTCTTAGCCCAACTCAACTTAGGGTTCTAGTTCGGTAACTTCGTAGTTTTTCATCATCTAGCCTTGTCGAGACTCTTTTTGTTTCATTTGTTCGAGTTGTTTAGTTCTTTAGAGCTTATCTATCTCATTATGGATATCTTTAGGATTCTAGGATGATATGATTGGCTCTTTACTAGTCTCTATGTTCTTAATCAACCCTTATATTTCGTCCGTACTCGAGGCGCAACCTGAGTTGTCGAGACATTGCTTGACGTGAACGACCTAACAGTGGAAGAGGTGACCGGAAGACTACGTAACGTCGAGCAGCGGAAGAAGAATATCACTTCAGCTGTTGACAAGGAGGGCCGTCTACTCCTCACGGAGGAGGAATGACTTGCACGCCTAAAGCTCCGCGACAACACCGGCGAGAGCAACGGGTCCTCCTCCAGCCGCAAAGGCAGTAAGAAGCCATGGATGTCCCACGGGCGCACGCGCAGGAAAGATGGGAATCAAAAGAAGGAGTCGACCAATGGCAGGCCGATCCAATGCTCGAACTGTGGGAAGAGAGGACACCTGAGCAAGTCTATTTATATGAAAGATGAAAGCTCACTAAATTTTGTGTTAATCAAATACTTTATGGACGTTGCACGAGACTATATGACCTCTCGCTAAAATGACATCTACTCTAGTACGATTGAAAATGCCTCAAAATGTACTATAGGGGGAGACATGGTGTCAACTCTCCATCACCCTTAGGCCCCATGTGGCCTAAGTGAGCTGTCCTATGGAATATAGGTGTGTCACAGCGTGTGCGAGAATTGCGGGATGAGCATTTCAGGCATCTTCCTTTGAAAAGGGTCTTTCAAGAACAGTGTTGGACGACACGGATGTGCCGACATTGCTCCCTTGCAAATGTTTCAAATGTTGGATTAGGCACCCGATATCCAAAACATATTTCCTAAATGATTGAGGATGGACACAAGAGGGTCTAGTGTCTCGATAAAACCTGGATGGATGGATCTTTAGATGCTCCAATGAGGTGAACGACACATGGGTCAATTCTGATTGATATGTCTGAGCAAGCTACGATGGTCGAGTTGTCCTGAGACATGAGACGACATCATGATGCATAGATCATTTGATGGGAACTTAGATAAGGATGAGATGAGACGTTGCTTACGAGAGATCTTGGCTTAGAGTAGAGGCAAGGTCGAGCCGGATGACTTGACCTAATATAGAGGCAAGTCGGCTAGCATCACAGATGATTGAGCAGACATGCACAAGCAGCGTGTGTGACCGAACAAGATTGAATTTCACACAAGTTGTGTTCGATTGGCTAAGGCGAACCTCGCCTAAGGTCCGCTAAAGCCACAAAATTGGGTGAAAAATGTATATGAAGCTTGAGTTTCCCTTAAGGTTGGTCATAAGTGTGTCAAGATCACGACGCCGCAAATTTGAAAAAAAACGACCTTGATAGCCCAACACCACTAGGGTAAACCTTGAGATAAAACCAGTAGGTAGACACGTATGGAGTACGATTGCTATTTCCAGAGTGAATGGCTCCTCCTTATGAGATTTCCCCTAGGCATTTTATAGGGGTCATAGTCACTCATGGTGCAATTAGCGCAAGATTGATAATAGACCTAAGAAAACATAAAGCATAGAACCCGTCATAAGGGCCAAGTATTTCAGAGCCTATCATAATGATGTTAAGAATGAGAAATAGAAATAGAATTGGGATAGAAAGTGTGATCTTCATTAATGTTTACAACTGTTTAAATAGGATAAAAACTATCAACTAATACCTACCGATGAGGGAAAATATATAACTAACTAAATCTTGTAAAGCAGATAAAATATACCACTAATCAAATTCTAAGATAAAATATACTACTAACAACTCCAAAAATAAAGGAAAAAATATTAACTGATTAGGATATCATATCTTAATACTCCCTGGAGAGTGTATCTCAATCACACCCAACTTGTCCTTCAAAAAATCAAACTGATGTCTTCCTAAAGCTTTAGTGAAAACATCTGCCAATTGCATTTTAGTCGAAACATAACACGGTTTGATGATTCCAGCTTGTAACTTTTCTCGAACTATATGACAATCTATTTCAATGTGTTTCATACGTTCGTGAAAAACTGGATTGGCTACTATATGTGTGGAACATTCAAGTCTTGAACAATGTATCTTAACCAAGTTAACTCTAAACAAGTATTTGTCATAGCTTGATACTCGGCTTCTGCTTATGATCTGGACACATTAGTCTTCTTTTTAGACTTCAAAAAAATAATTGAATTTCTGAGAAAAATGCGGAACCCAGAAATAGACCGTCTGGAACTTCGACAACCACCTCAATCAGAATCACAATATGCTTGTAATCTTAAATTGTTTTTAGATGGTAGTAAAAGTCCTTGACCAGGAGTACCTTTGATGTATCTCAGAACTCGAAGAGCTGCTTCAGAATGTGGTTTTCTTGGTTCATGCATAAATTGACTAAGCATACGAATTGAATAAACTATGTCAAGCCTAGTAACGGTCAAATATATTAATCTGCCAATCAACGGTCTGTATTTATTTGGATCATTCAACTTCTCTCCTCCAGTTAAAGAAAGTTTCAGATTTTACTCCATAGGAAATTTTTCTGAACGTGCTCGTGTAAGACCTATATCTTGAAGGATGTCTAGAACATACTTCCTTTGAGACATAAAATTCCTTTTCTAGACCGAGAAAATTCAATGCCTAGAAAATATTTCAAAATCCCTAAATCTTTGATAAGGAATTTCTGGAGTAAACTAGTCTTGAGATATTGAATTTCTTTGAGATCATTGCCTGTCCACAGAATATCATCACCATAGTAAATAAAGAGTAATCTGCTTTGGATCGAGTGTAATCTGCATTTTAGAAAATATGGAGAACCAATTGCAAGAAGCCTGTTTTAATCCATAAAGAGATTTATGGAGCCGACATATTGCATTCTCCCCCTATCGGCGAAGACTTGGTGGTAAAGACATATAGACTTCCTCGTCTAGATTACCATGAAGAAAGGCATTTTGAACATCCAACTGATGGGTGAACCATTTTCTAGCAGCAGCAACAGTGAGTAAGCAACGAAGTGTACTAAGTTTCGGTGTAGGAGAAAATGTCTCTATGTAATCAATACCTTCAACCTGAGTGTATCCATTTGCTACCAGTCGAGCTTTATAACGTTCAACAGAACCATCAGAGTTGTATTTAATTTTGTACACCTAACGACAATCAATAGCTTTATGACTAGGTGGTAGAGGAACAAGAGACCAAGTATGATTACGTTCCAAAGCTGCAATTTCATCATTCATAGCCTGCTGCCATAATGGGTCGCCAACTGCCTCGTCATAGGTTTTAGGTTCTGTCTGGGATGTAATAAGAGCTAGAAAAGCACGTTGAGTAGGAGAAAAACGAGAAAATGAAAGGTAATGATGAATGGGATACATGGTGCGAGTGCTGGAACTTGAGGTAGAGGTTAAATGATTGGCTCCAGTAGACATCTCATAATCCTTATGCCAAGCTGGAGACTGTTTAGTACGAGTAGAACGTCGGAGTGGAACTAATGTACCAAGTGGGATAGGATTAGAATTAGTGGGTGAATCTGGAGAAGAAACAGAAGGTGGAGGAGACGATGAAGTAGTAGGTGAAGGAATAGAAGGTGGAGGAGACAACGAAGTAGTAGGTGAAGGAATAGAAGGTAAAGGAGGAATAGGAGGTGGATCATGAAGTGGTACAATAGGAGTCGAAGGAGCTAATGTCAAAGTTTGTGAAGCTGATCAAAAGGGAAAATCATCTTCACAAAATTTAACATCACGGCTGATAAAGAATTTGAGATCATTGCCTGTCAACAGAATATCATCAACATAGATTAGAACGGCAGTGAAAGAAGTACCTTTACTCTTAATAAAGAGTAATCTGCTTTGTACTGAGTGTAGCCTGCATTTGGTAGAAAATATGGAGAACCAATTGTGAGAAGCCTGTTTTAATCCATAAAGAGATTTATGGAGCCGACATATTGTATTCTCCTCCTGTCGGCGAAGACCTGGTGGTAAAGACATATAGATTTCCTCGTCTCGATTACCATGGAGAAAGGCATTTTGAACACCCAACTGATGAGTGAACCATGTTCAAACAGCAGCAATAGTGAGTAAACAACGAAGTGTAGTAAGTTTCGCTGTAGGAGAAAATGTCTTTGTATAATCAATACCTTCAACCTGAATGAATCCCTTTGCTACTAGTTTTGCTGTAGGAAAAAATATCATATCTTAATAAAGAACCATGAATCTCAAAGTCCAAGGCCAAGTATTTCAAAGCCTTTCGTGAGGGCCACGAATCTTAAAACCCATCATAAGGGTCAAATATTTCAAAACCAGTCATAAGGGCCATATATTTCAGAGTCCGTCATAAGGGTCATATATCTCAAAGCCCGACATAAGGGCCTCGCACTTTAGAACATAGCCTATGTATAGTTGAGCACAAAGGCTAAGTATACATTACAAAGTATAAGTACGACGAGAGCCCACAAGTAAATTCTTTATTGAGTACTTTTAATATCCACCCTTGCTACACTTTATTTTTTTTCAGGTATCAAAAGGTGGGAACGTATTAGGCCGTTTAGCTATAGAAGGAACGTTATCTTGTCTCTTGTGTTTATTTGTTTATAATTTTGAGATATCATTTAAATTTATGAACTTTGTATTTATGCATATGATTGTATACGACTTTTTTACCACCTTTTTATCCTTTCATCAACGTAATGGTTTCTGATTCGATGCGTTGAAAAATGAGTTGTTTCAACACGGGTCGACAGTTTCGAACAAAGCTCTTTAGGATAGTTTTCATAGTCATTATGTTTCATTGATAAATGTGGATTCTAAGACCCATTCACAATATATTCTAACCACAATATATTCACCCTAGAGGAAAATGCATCGCATATTGTGCATACAGTCCAACAGGAGCAACGATCATAGTACTCCTATCGATTGCCTTAAACAGCCACACCCTCCTCGAATGATACGTTATAGTATAAAAAACATGCCATGGACATAGAGGTATTAGGAAATCAGTTAGTTCCCCTTCAGTTCCTCCAATTATGCATTCTCCTTCCTACACAAACATTTACTCTTCCTTTAGTCCTTGAACTTTCAAATTCCTTCTTTCAAATAGAACACGATACCTCTTGTTCAAGAACGATATCTTTAATTTCAATCGAAAACGTGACGTTTGAACTCGTTAGATGAACATAAACTACGTAACCACGAAACTCGATCACCATGCGTCTAAACACTTCTGAATCAATTGAAACAAAGGTTTCCAAATTGATTTGGCCCATATGCCCCTTCATGGTTTGTGTCATTGACATATTACGAAGCAATGGCATTTCATTCCCTAATCAAATAAACAAGATTCTTTGACAAGGAACAAGATTCTTGGAAGAACAAGAATTTGAATATATGAAATGAAACCAACCTGGAGGGGTAAATTTAAGGTTTAATCGTTCGGGACGTCGGAGAACGTAGAGGGCGGCTAAAGGAATGTTGAAATATTGCATACGCCTGATGGTATAGTAGAGGGGTGAGAGGAGAATCTTGGAAACATGAGACTTGTGGGAGTAGAAGAGGGTGAAGAATTCAGGCATCATTTGAAAGGCTACGTTTAATTCAAGGGAGTGGTGGGTGACTGCTATGGAAAACAAGTCAGGCGAGCATTCTACGTTGGCACTCTCGGCAAAGCGATTCAATATGTATATTACTTCTAGAAGAAAATCGGCGCAGTCAATCTTAAGCAACAACATGGTGTGATGGGAGAAGGTGGAGGGGGGAAAGGGATGGCATGTTGCCTCACTTTTATAGCTCACTTTTATAGTCCTCGCTGGCACTCGTTCCTTTCTTCAATCGATGTGGGACTCCACCAAATTCATTCCTTTGGAGCCGAGCGTCCTTACTGGCACACCACCTCGTGTTACCCCCTTCAGGGAAAAGCCTCCTTACTGGCACATCGTCTAGTGTCTCGCTCTGATACCATTTGTAACCAAATCCACCCCCCTTCGGGGAACTGACTCCTTGCTGGCACTTCACCCAATGTTTGTCTCTGATATCATTTGTAACAACTTAAGCCCATTGCTCGTAGATTTTGTCCTCTTTGGGCTTTCTCTTTCTCGCTTCCTCTAAAAGTTTTTAAAACGCGTCTGCTGGTATTTCGTTCTCCTCTCCAACCAATATGTGATATCACATATAAGCTCTCAAAATACAAACTCAATATTCGTTCTCATCTAACTTCAACGGTTCAAGGGAGTCAGATAATACACTTTCTAACGGCTCAAGGCCAGCATTTTAACTAATCCGACTTGAGTTATACACTCGGTCCCTTTCCTCCTAGTTTTAATTTTTCACCCTTTCCTCCTAATTGGAGTCAAGTTGAAAGTATGTTGAAGTTTTGGTTTTGGTGTCAAGTTTAAAGTATTTAAGCATAATTAAGCTTTGCTTCTTTAAATTACTGAGAATAAGTTTAAATTATTTTATGAAAAACTAAGTAAATAAATTCTCACGTTGGACCTCTAGGAGAATTAAATTTCAGAAAGTAGTGTTAAGCTAGTATTAAGGAGTCGTAGTAGGTTTGGCATAGGTCAACCAAGTAAGTAGTCTTATTATCAGTATGGTTAGAAATTGATGTTTTGTATTATGACACGTGTCTCGTGGTTCTACACGTGTCATATGCTTGATATGTTTATGAAACGATATGACTAGGATATGTTTATGAAAGGATATGGCTATAATATATATATCAAATGATATGACTATGGTATGTTTATGAAACGAAATGAAAAGATAAGTCCATGACATATCCATGATATGATACAACTATGAGATGATATGTAAATGTTATGACACGTGTTATGACGTGATGTACTGATGATATGATAAATGTTAAGTTGTAACACATTTGGTGATATAGTATATGATGTTACATGATATGTTGATGATATGAGATATGTATGATATGACACGACATCTTTAGGATAACTACCTAAAGAATATAGACTGATATAATATGATAGGACACACTCATGAATGTATGTGTTTGCATCTAGCCCCAATGGTATGTGTTTGCATCTAGCCCCAGTGGTGGGTCACTCACTAATTATTTTTTAAAATACTCAAGTCGGGTGCTACTATTTCTGGTAAATGCAAGGCAATCCTGTATGACTGACGATGGCATCGCAACTCGAGACCATGACACATACATAGTTGTATTTATTTTCTTAGACTTAGGTTAGAATATGGTGATTAATTTTAATGTTTATTTATTTCATTTAGTATTTTGTTGTGTCTTTTAAAGATGTTTTCGAATAGTAAGCCTATCATATCACAGTGTTTCAAAACGAAATTTATGTTTCATGATAAAGTTAAAACACTTATTTCCACACAAATAATTACGTTACGATGACAATAGCAACTCTAGGTAAATAGAAATATAGGATCGTTACATCTCATTCGGTCAATTCGGTCAAGTTCCAATGAATTACATGCCTATATTTCACCCAAGAGGAAAAAAGATGGAATATTGTGCGTAGAGTCCAATAGGGGCAATGATCAAAGTACTCTTATCAAATGTCTTGAACAGCCATATCCTCTTCGAATGAAACGTCATATTATAAAAAATATGCCACGGATACAAAGGGATTAGGAATTCAGTTTGCACCTCTTCTGTTACTCCTTCAATTATGCATTCTCCTTTCTACACAACATTTCGTTTCCGTTTAGTCCATAAACTTTCAAATTCGTTATTTCAAACACGCTCGAGTATTAGACGACGATACCGCTTTATCAAGAACCAACTCCTTAACCTCAATAGAGAACATGACACTTGAAGTTGTTGGAAGAACACAAACTGTACCATACGACAAGCATTTCTTTGAATCAAATCATATGATAGAGAATAAAACAAGAGATTCAATGATTATAATATAACCTATGTATCCACGAAACTCAGCCACCATGTGTCGGAACACTTCTGATTCAATTGAAACAAAGGTTTTCAAATTGATTCGGCCGACATCCTCCTTCACCGTTTCATTCAATGCCATGGTACGAACCAATGGCATGCCATTCCCTAATCAAATAAACGGTTAGTTGAACACGACTCCCTACAATGGTATGATCTTTAAGTATAAGCTATCAACTTTACTTTGGGTTTCTTCAAAGGTATGATCTTTAAGTATAAGCTATCAACTTTACTTTGGGTTTCTTCAAAAGTCCTCATTTGATGGAGATAGTATTATTTGATTATAAATCCATGATCATTCCCTAATTAGCCGACGTGGGACTTTCATCCAACACCTCCCCTTGAACAAAGTACGTCTCTCCGTAATCAAGGCTCGACTTCTTTTTCTTTTGGAGTCTTAGTCATTTTTTTACTATGCCTTCAAGGCTCACAATACTTGTTCAACATTTGAGAATTCTATTGACATGGGTAAGTTTAGGGCATGGCTCTGATACCATGTTAATTAAACACGGCTCGCTTCACACTGGGATAATATTATCCACTTTGAGCATAACCTCTCATGGCTTTGCTTTGGGCTTCTCCAAAACGCCTCGTTCCAATGGAGATAATATTCTTTGATTATAAATTCATAATCATTTTTTAAATCAGTCGATGTGAGACTTTGATCCAACATAAACAAGATTCTTGGACAAGGAACAAGATTCTTGGAAGAACAAGAATATGAAGATATGAAATGAAACCAACCTGGAGGGGAAAATTTAAGGACTAAGCGATCATTACGTCGAAGAACAAAGAGGGCGGCCAAAGGGATATTGGATTGTTGCATGCGCTTGATGGTGTCGTAGAGGGGTTGGAGGAGGATCCTTGAGAGATGTGACTTGTGGGAGAAGAAGTAAGTGAAGAATTCAGGCATCATTTGAATGGCTACAACCAAGTCGAGGTTGTGGTGGGAGGCTATTATGGAGAACAAGTCCGGTGAGCACTCTACGTTGGCATTCTCGGCAAATCGAGTCAATAGGGATATTGCTTCGAGAAAGAAAGTGGGGCAATCAAGCTTGAGCATCAACATGGTGTAATGGGAGAGTGTAGAGAAGGAAAAGGGATAGTATGTTGCTTACCTTTTATATTGGAATGTGATAATGACTCAATAATTTGGGAGAGATTCTGAGTATACGATGATTAAGAAAGGCTTACAGGAAATGAAAGTTACTACATATACCAACAAGATGCACCTCCTTTTTTGGTGGCTCAATCATAAGAACTTCATAGTTAAACGTACTTTACTTGGACTAATTCTATGTTGGAAGAACTAGTCTTCACTTTTAAGAAGTAAGAAGTAGGTAACGTGTCCATGTCGTAAAGGATGCAGAAAAATATTGGAGGGTCTTCAGGTGCCGAATCTTTATTTTGAATCTAACACAAACATGTAATGAAAATGCTCTGATCCATATATGAAAACGCTCTTATCTAACTTAAGGGCTACAACTTAAACAAAAATGAAAATACTCTAACTTCGGTTTCATGGCTTTCACAACAGCATCGCCATCTGTTCAGGATGCCTTATCCTTTCTTGAAAAGAAGTAACACGTGACTTGAGTAATTAAAAACTCTACAATTGGGTCAGGTAATGCCAACACATGAAATCATGTTGGGACCTATTCTTTCATTATCATAATGGCATTCATCTCACGTTTCGGGCCGATTGAATGTGGAGTACTCTCCACTATTGGGGTCAAGTAATGCCAACACATGAAATCATGCTGGGATCTATTCTATCATTATACTCATGCCATTTGTCGTACTTACTTCTCTACACATGGCCTCCTAGTCGAGTCATATATGTACCCCAGGACCTGGCTTCGACTAACGTTGTTACAGCAAAAAAATAATAATAATAAATAAATAAAAATTATTATAAAGAACAAAAAAAAATTATTATTATGTAAAAAAAAAAAATAATAATAATAATAAATTAATAAATAAGTAAATAAAAATAATTATTCTCTCCTCTCTTCCCTAAGTCATATCTCAGATCTCTTCTTTTTTATCCACTTATTTAGTTTTATTTAGCAATGTACCTTGTTAGAAAGATCGTCCGGATCAATAGCAGAAAAAATAGAATCGATTAAATTGGCCAACCTAATTGAAAAGGTAGCAAACAAAACTAAAGAACAAGGGTTAAACAGATTTAACGTATCAGAATTTCTTCTCTCTGCAAAAACAAACACAAAAAATTATATTATTTAATGATATTAAAAGTCATCCTGAAACACAGGGGATAATTAAAAGAAGGGAAATATAAGAGACAGTGAGGGAAGACTGTGAATATAATTGAAATTATCTGGAAAATGTTAGAGAGTATTAAACATTGTAAGAGAAAATAGAATATATGGAAATTTTTAATGGGTATTAAATGGTTTATATGAAAATAATACTATAACAAACGTATATAAATATTTCAAGACCTAACTCAGGCAAAGACTCTAACGTTCGCATGAAGTATAACACATGGATCAATATAAATTAGAGAAACAATTTTGTAGAAATTCAAACTCGGAACTGATGTCATGGGCTCACATAGGTTGACTTGGAGTTCAATGAACTTTCATCAAGGATAACGACGGAATCAAACTTTTATTAAGGATATATTCGTGACAACGACTTAAGCTAACCAGGTAAGTGACCTTACTATCGGCATGATTATATTTGATGTTGACACGTGTCCTGTGGTTCTGTACGAGTCATATATATTGATATGTGTGAATTGTCTGTGAATCGATATGCTTCCTATATGTTATGTTATGTTATAATATGTGGTTTGTATGATAATAATTATAGTATGATGTGCTCAAGGATATGTTGGAGATAGGGTACAAGAAGGATGCACAAAACGAAATGTAACGATAAGAGTAAGATACGTTCATGAAACGTTAGAGTTAGGTTACATACCGGAGTGCTATGGATAGGAGAGATTGATGAAAGAATACGGTTAGGTTATGGGTAGAAAGGGATAGGTTTGTGATAGATTGATAGAACGATAGCGTTAGGGTACGTTCTTGTGACGATATGACTAAGGTACGTCACGTAATGATATGTCTGTGATAGGTATAAGAACGTTAAGGCTATGGTAAGTTAGAGAACGATATGACTATGAAGTGTTAACGTTATGACTTGGTTATGATATGATACATTGTATGCTAGATTATTGTGCTTAAGTACGAAATCATGTAAACGTGAATGTATGTTATTTATGCTGCTTAGTTGATGTGATATGAATGCATGTGACGATGTGTGGCCCTTGTACGATTATGGCTTGTTGTATGAGTATTGGAATGTAACTGAATGAATTGTATGACATGAAATACTGTAAATTGCATGATACATAACCCCGCTAGGAATATGAATGATATGTAACGAAATGAGAATGAGAATGGCATGTAAGCATGAAAACGTGACACGGGGTTATGTTCATTAAATGATGACTGTAGGACTAGTGGGACCTCATGCATATTGTGTGATCATGCATTTGGGGGGATACCCCTATCCAATCACGAGGATACGGACGCGTACATCCAAATGACAGGACAACGATCGTTATGCCCTGCATAGCGCTGCCGTGACGGTTTTAGTTTTAACGGATCCCGGTGGGCCCCCAGAGCATGCCCACCGGCTAGGGACAGTGGCCTAGCGGTGTGCAAACTAGCTGGTGAGCCCATACTAATACGTATGGGCTGCGTGTAGAGTATATGGTACACGTCCACGATTACCTGTTAGGATTACACCGTAGGGAAAACAAAACGAAACGAAACGAAATGAAATGAAAGATAGGTCCCATCATTTCATTGCATGTGATTGTTGCATTTAACCCTAATAGTGGGGTCACTTACTGAGTATTTCTTTAAATACTCAGGCCATGTGCTACTACATTTTCAGGTTAAGGCAAGGCATTCCTGTACGGCTGACGACGGCATCGCAACTCGAGATCATGACATATGCATAGGATAGTGGTATTTATTTTCCTAGACTTAGGATAGAATAGGATGTTTTAAACTTAAACGCTTATTTATTTTACTTCGGGTCTTTTGTTGTGTCGTTTTAAAGATGTTTTCGAAACACGTAAGTCCATGGCTGTGTTTTTAAGTTAAAGGTTATGTTTTATGGAATTTAAATGAAGTATTCCGCATTCAATGTTTATGGTATGTATACAGTAGCGACCTTAAATTAAGTGAAAAATTTCGGGTCGTTACAAACGTACACTCACATTGTCGAAAAGGACAGAGAGAAAAAAAGCACATAATATCATGGTGTACATAATATCGTAGTGTATGTGTTCGTACTAATCATAACCGAAAAGTATCTCGATGTATGTGACATACAAAATGTATGAGATCACCATATCTTTAAATCATGGCATATACGTATGATGCAAATCATAGTTCTTTCATAACATAAATTTAATGAATGACATACGTGGCTTAACATTATTTCATAAACCTGGAATGACATTACAAGCAAAGTGCGTGGCATAGCAGTTGGAGGTTTCATGCATCATACCATTCATTCAACCAAGCCAATAATAAACTCACTTATTTGGTTGACCTAAACTAAAGTCACTAAACACTCTTATGCTAACCTCATCTTTTTCCTTCGATCTTCTTTAGGTGGCAATTCCACATTCTTGTAAATATTACGAGTAAATAATCATAATAGGAATAAGGACGGTAAAGGATCGTCGATTGGAGAATGGAGAAGGTAGCCCTTTGTCCCTTGTGACATAGCTGAGGGGTGAAAGACTTTTGTTTTAGTTCCACTTTCCAACTAGAATTAAACCTATTGAATTTCATTAAGCCAAAAGAATGGCAAGTATCATACATAACATTTTGAACATGATTTGAGTTGTTATTTTATCAACGAATGTCATTGGTGTCTTTTGTATAAACTTTTACCATTTTACTTTCAAATATATTTAATGCATGTATGATTTTAGTTTAGTCAAAGTTACCGAATGATTTCAATAGTGATGATAACTTCAAATTTCACTTCAGTTGATATTTCTCTCATTTCACTTCAATTGATAGCAATGATAGTGCGTTCCAATTTCTCTCATTTCTCTTCAATTGATAGTAATGATAGCGTTCCAGTTTCTCTCACTTTTCGCATAGCAAGCCCCAAAAGGAGGCCCACATGACAGCCTATTAATTCAATGGTAGAGAGCATCGATAATTGGGTCGTTGTGCCTCAACTGTGAGGGCTCTCAGCCATATGAATAGTGTTCCAATTTCTCTCGCTTTTGGCATAGCGGGCCCCAGCAAGAGGCCCACATGATAGGCTATTCTCAATGGTAGAGGGCATTGATAATTGGGTCGTTGTGTCTGAGGGCTCTCAGCCATATGAATAGTGTTCCAATTTCTCTCGCTTTTGGCATAGCGGCCCCAGCAGGAGGCCCACATGACAGACTATTAGCTCAGTGGTAGAGGGCATCAATAATCGGATCATTATGCCTCGACTGTGAGGGATCTCAGCCATATAAATAGTGTTCCAATTTCTCTTGCTTTTGGCATAGCGAGCCCCAGCAGGAGGCTCACATGAAAGGCTTTAGCTCAGTGGTAGAAGGCATAATTGGGTCGTTGTACCTGGACTATGAGGGCTCTCAACCATATGAATAGTATTCCAGTTTCTCTCGCTTTTGGCACAACAAGTCCCCATGGGAGGCCCACATGACAGGCTATTAGCTTAGTGGTACAGGGCATCAATAATTGGGTCATTATGTCTCGATTGTGAGGATTCTCGACCATATGAATAGTGTTCCAGTTTCTCTCGCTTTTGGCACAACGAGGAATCTCTAGTGTTCCAGTTTCTCTCGCTTTTGGCACAACGAGGATTCTCTAGTGTGGCACAACGAGGAATCTCTAGTGTTCCAGTTTCTCTCGCTTTTGGCACAACGAGGATTCTCTAGTGTTCCAGTTTCTCTCGCTTTTGGCACAACGAGGATTCTCTAGTGCTCCAGTTTCTCTCGCTTTTGGCACAACGAGGATTCTCTAGTGCTCCAGTTTCTCTCGCTTTTGGCACAACGAGGATTCTCTAGTGCTCCAGTTTCTCTCGCTTTTGGCACAACGAGGATTCTCTAGTGCTCCAATTTCTCTCGCTTTTGGCACAACGAGGATTCTCTAGTGCTCCAATTTCTCTCGCTTTTGGCACAACGAGGATTCTCTAATGCTCCAGTTTCTCTCGCTTTTGGCACAACGAGGATTCTCTAGTGCTCCAGTTTCTCTCGCTTTTGGCACAACGAGGATTCTCTAGTGCTCCAGTTTCTCTCGCTTTTGGCACAACGAGGATTCTCTAGTGCTCCAGTTTCTCTCGCTTTTGGCACAACGAGGATTCTCTAGTGCTCCAGTTTCTCTCGCTTTTGGCACAATGAGAATTCTCAGCCATATGAATAGTGTTCCAGTTTCTCTCTTTTGGCACAACGAGTCCCAATGAGAGGCCCACATGACAGGCTATTAGCTTAGTGGTAAAGGGCTTCAATAATTGGGTCATTATGTCTGACTACGAGGATTTGTTCCAGTTTCTCTAGCTTTTGGCGTAACGGCCCCGACTATTAGCTTAATGGTAGAGGGCATAATTGGGCTGAAGAGCTCTCCGCCACATGAATAATTTTGATTACTTTTAGCCACATATCCCAAGATCTCTTACTTTAAGCAAGTTGATTATAGTTATTTTTAGACATCGAGAATAATTTGTGGCTCCAAACCCCTCAAAAAAATATATATTTTGATAAGCCAAATCAAACATAGTTCTAATGGATCATATATACCAAATTTCATGAACACAAAAGAATAGCTAAGGGCATACATCAACATTTATAAAAACTAGAGGCTAACAATATTCCCCATATCATAGATCCACATTCGAAAAATAGGCTAAAAAACGAGCCGACAATCCCAAAAGGAAACAAATCACACCTCTATGGGAATTACTCGACTTAAATAACCACACAAATTTTGACCGAGACGATAAATTTGAAAACGTTGCCATTGGTTTCACCGTTATTACAAACTCAATTTTACTACACTCCGTCACCCCTCCAATAATGCATCGCCCTCCCTGCATGTAATCAAACATTCATTAGCCTCCAAATCTTCATATTATGGATACCTCTTCATTAGCAACACACCATGCATACCTCTTGATTAAGAACAATCTCCGTCCTTTCATAAGAGAATTTCACCTCCGAATTCGTTATGGTAACAAGAACTAACACAAACAAACACAATAAATCCATCAACAACTTCAAACCCTTTTAAGATTTTTAATCAAGAACTCGTTATTACCGGAATCAAAATCGCTGAACGCGCCAAGAATCTCTCTAAACGTTTGCGAGTCAATCGACGTGAAAGTTCCACAATCATATTCGAAGACGTCCCTCGAGTCGTTTGAAGGGTATAATAAGAGATCGAATTCCTCGTAACGCCCTAAAAGAGAACAAGTTAAAGATCGTCCTAGAAGAGAAAAAACCAAGATGGATTCTTGATTAGAGAAGGCTAACCATTTGGACATTCGAAAGTGAGCGCGGCACGCTCCGGTTTCGGAATGGAGAAGGTCAAGGAAGAAAAACCGCTGCGAACGAAATCGACGACAATAGGGTAGAAGGACTCCATGTAAATCCATGAGTATTGAAGTTTGTGGCAAAAATATAGGTCAAAGAATTGAGGGAAGAGTTGTAGGCCTATAATGCAAGGGCAAAAAGAGGAAGAGCTGGCTATTATGGAGAAGGTTTCCGGTGAGAATTTGAGATCGACGGCATCTTCATGAAGGTTGGCTATGACGAAGATGGCATCTACGAACTCATGAATGTCGTTAAGCGTGAAACTAAACATTGTGTTGTACTTTGCTTTCAATTTGAGGCTAAATATAGTTAACCTCTTAGTTAACTATTTTAAGGGTAGGTTAATTATAGTAGGGCTTTATCTTTTAAGGGTAGGATAGTTAACCTCTTAGTTTGACTTTGTTAGGGTAAGTTAATAGACGGGCGAGTACACTTTGTTGGTATAGATAGTAACTTTCTAAATCCTTTGAGTCTTAAGGTTGCTTTCATTTGGATGTGGTCTCGATTCATTCGTATACTCTCTCGGGTGTCGCAGTGTCAGGACAAATACGTACGATTTTTACTTAGACATTTCAAAATGATGTCATGGACTTAAACAATTGTTATAAAATCGTTAAAATAATACAACAGAAAATCGATAGCGTTAAATTTAAAATAAAACAATGTTCTGATCTAACTTAAGGGTCACCAACAACATGAATGCATCTTCCTTAACTTCAACCTCATGGTCGTCTTCGCTGGATTATCATCTATGCAAAGGTGTCTTACCTTTATTTGAAAATAAGAGTAACGTGTGGCTTGAGTAAAATGTAATCACGTGCAATCATGTTTGGAACCTATCCTTTCATAAAAATATTTCATGGTCTGGAACTCTACTTTCGGGCAAAACTTGAATGTGCAGTACTTTCCTACAAAGGCCCATGTATGCATACATGGACTCACCAGGTGGGCGTATATGTACACTTGGGCCTGCCTTTTAGTTGACGCACACTCACGCTGTCGGAGACATGGAGGGGAAGGAATCTACATAATATCATGATGTACATTGATATCGTAATGTACACATATGTACTCATCATAACGAGAAATATATCGCAATCACATGACATACATAGTTTAAAATCATTTCATGTGTTACACCCTGATTCATTTACTATATATCTTATTCATTTAATGTCATCTCATAATGTAGTGTGTAATTAATGTGTTGTTACTCTTTGATTATGCATAGTTAAATTGTTTGTTCTTAGGGATGGGTATAGTGGTTGGGTTTTCTTCTTCACCTTCATCGTTGTGGGAGGAAAAAAGTAAAGACGCCGATAGCGGTGGAACGGATGAGTTGCTTGCTAGTTTGGGATACAAGGTTCAGGCCTCGGACATGGAAGATGTGGCTCTCATTCTGACTACGATCACGTAAAACCCAAACCTAACGAAGCATAAGTCAATCCTCGGGATGTTAAAATGTCAAGTAGGGGAATTTTCGTCATTTGTCCTACTACTTAAATTAATTGCAAACCGAAAAAATAATGGAGGCTCTCGAATCTAGTTTTGCTCTCTATAGCACCTGCTCCTAATCTGCTCTCATCGTTGATTAAAATTAAACATGTTGAAATGGTTGAGTTGGTCTAAGGCCCCATATTGAGGTTGTGGTATGTAGGGGCGTGGGTTAAAATTCCACTCCCAGTAATGTTTTCATCACTTTCATCAGATTCAGGCCTCGAACATGGAAAATGTCAGGTAGCGGCATTTTCATCATTTACCATACTACTTAAAATCAACCAAAACCTAGTTTTGCTCTCTGTCGCACCTTCTCTAGATCTGCTCTCATCCTAGATTGAAATTTATATGTTGAGATGGTCGAATTTGTCTAAGGTGCTAGATTAAGAGTTTGGTTTAAAAGGGCGTGAGTTCAAATCTCACTCTCAACAATAAGTTTCATCATTGTGGGAGAAAGAAAACTTAAGTTCTCTAATGACCACTTCTCTCTTGATCTGCTTTCATCCTTGATTAAAATTTACATGTTGAGATGGCTGAGTTTGTCTAAGGCACCAATTTAAGGTTTTGGTCCGAAAGGGCGTGGGTTCAACTCCCACACTCAATAATGTTTTTGCCTTTCATTTCCAGGTACAATTGGTGTGTTTTTTGTATTTTAACGAGAATTTTTCTTTCATTTCCAGGTACAATTGGTGTGTTTTTTGTATTTTAACGAGAATTTTTCTTTCATTTCCCAAAGAGGTACAATTGGTGTGTTTTTTGTATTTTAACGAGAATTTTTCTTTCATTTCCCAAAGAGGTACAATTGGTGTGTTTTTTGTATTTTAACGAGCACGAATGGGACGTGCATAAGAAACATAGGTTTTCGACCCTAGTTTGGTTCTCTATGACACCTGCTCTAGATTTGCTCCCTACCTTGATTAAGGATCACACGTTGAGATAACCGAGTTGGTCTAAGGCGCCAGATTAAGGTTCTCATGGGTTCAAATCCCACTCTCAACAATGTATTTTGTTTTTCATTTAACAAAGATGTACAATTGGTGTGTTGAGCATGAATGGGACGTGCATAAGAAACATAGCGGAGGCCCTCGACCCTCGTTTGGTTCTCTATGACACCTGCTCCAGATTTGCTCCCTACGTTGATGAAGAATCACATGTTGAGATGCCCGAGTTGGTCTAAAGCGCCAGATTAAGGTTCTAGTTCGAAAGGGCGTGGGTTCAAATCCTACTCTCAACAATGTATTTATTTTTTCATTTTCCAAAGATGTACAATTGGTGTGTTGAGCATCAATGGGACGTGCTCGACCCTCGTTTGGTTCTCTATGACACTTGCTCCAGATTTACTCCCTACGTTGATGAAGGATCACATGTTGAGATGGCCGAGTTGGTCTAAAGCGCCAGATTAAGGTTCTAGTTCGAAAGGGCGTGGGTTCAAATCCTACTCTCAACAATGTATTTATTTTTTCATTTTCCAAAGATGTACAATTGGTGTGTTGAGCATCAATGGGACGTGCTCGACCCTCGTTTGGTTCTCTATGACACTTGCTCCAGATTTACTCCCTACGTTGATGAAGGATCACATGTTGAGATGGCCGAGTTGGTCTAAAGCGCCAGATTAAGGTTCTAGTTCGAAAGGGCGTGGGTTCAAATCCTACTCTCAACAATGTATTTATTTTTTCATTTTCCAAAGATGTACAATTGGTGTGTTGAGCATCAATGGGACGTGCTCGACCCTCGTTTGGTTCTCTATGACACTTGCTCCAGATTTACTCCCTACGTTGATGAAGGATCACATGTTGAGATGGCCGAGTTGGTCTAAAGCGCCAGATTAAGGTTCTAGTTCGAAAGGGCGTGGGTTCAAATCCTACTCTCAACAATGTATTTTGTTTTTCATTTTCCAAAGATGTACAATTGGTGTGTTGAGCATGAATGGGACGTGCATAAGAAACATAGCGGAGGCCCTCGACCCTCGTTTGGTTCTCTATGACACCTGCTCCAGATTTGCTCCCTACGTTGATGAAGAATCACATGTTGAGATGCCCGAGTTGGTCTAAGGCGCCAGATTAAGGTTCTGGTCCGAAAGGGCAAGAGTTCAAATCCCACTCTCCACAATGTATTTTATTTTCCTTGATGAAGGAACACATGTTTAGATGGCCGAGTTGGTCTAAAGCGCCAGATTAAGGTTCTGGTCAGAAAGGGTGTGGGTTTAAATCCCACTCTCAAAAATGTATTTTGTTTTTCATTTTCCAAAGATGTACAATTGGTGTGTTGAGCATGAATGGGACGTGCATAAGAAACATAGCGAAGGCCTCGACCCTCGTTTGGTTCTCTATGACACCTGCTCCAGATTTGCTCCCTACGTTGATAAAGAATCACATGTTGAGATGCCCGAGTTGGTCTAAGGTGCCAAATTAAGGTTCTAGTCCAAAAGGGCGTGAGTTCAAATCCCACTCTCAACAATGTATTTTGTTTTTCATTTTTCAAAGATGTATAATTGGTGTGTTGAGCATGAATGGGACGTGCATAAGACACATAGCGGAGGCCCACGACCCTCGTTTGGTTCTCTATGACACTTGCTCCAGATTTGCTCCCTACCTTGATGAAGGATCACATGTTGAGATGGCCGAGTTGGTCTAAAGCGCCAGATTAAGGTTCTAGTTCGAAAGGGCGTGGGTTCAAATCCTACTCTCAACAATGTATTTATTTTTTCATTTTCCAAAGATGTACAATTGGTGTGTTGAGCATGAATGGGACGTGCATAAGAAACATAGCGGAGGCCTCGACCCTCGTTTGGTTCTCTATGACACCTGCTCCAGATTTACTCCCTACGTTGATGAAGGATCACATTTTGAGATGCCCGAGTTGGTCTAAGGCGCCAGATTAAGGTTCTGGTCCGTAAGGGCGTGGGTTTAAATCCCACTCGCAACATAGTTTAGATTTTCATTTTCCAAAGATGTACAATTGGTGTGTTGAGCATGAATGGGACGTGCATAAGAAACATAGCGGAGGCCTCGACCCTCGTTTGGTTCTCTATGACACCTGCTCCAGATTTACTCCCTACGTTGATGAAGGATCACATTTTGAGATGCCCGAGTTGGTCTAAGGCGCCAGATTAAGGTTCTGGTCCGTAAGGGCGTGGGTTTAAATCCCACTCGCAACATAGTTTAGATTTTCATTTTCCAAAGATGTACAATTGGTGTGTTGAGCATGAATGGGACGTGCTCGACCCTCGTTTGGTTCTCTATGACACTTGCTCCAGATTTGCTCCCTACCTTGATGAAGGATCACATGTTGAGATGACCGAGTTGAGCACCCTCGTTTGGTTCTCTATGACACTTGCTCCAGATTTGCTCCTTACCTTGATGAAGGATCACATGTTGAGATGACCGAGTTGGTCTAAAGCGCCAGATTAAGGTTCTGGTCCGTAAGGGCGTGGGTTCAAATCCCACTCTCAACAATGTTATTTTTTTTTCATTTTCCAAAGATGTACAATTGGTGTGTTGAGCATGAATGGGACGTGCATAAGAAACATAGCGGAGGCCCTCGACCCTCGTTTGGTTCTCTATGACACTTGCTCCAGATTTGCTCCCTACCTTGATGAAGGATCACATGTTGAGATGCCCGAGTTGGTCTAAGGCGCCAGATTAAGGTTCTGGTCCGAAAGGGCGTGGGTTCAAATCCCACTCTCAACAATGTATTTTGTTTTTCATTTTCCAAAGATGTACAATTGGTGTGTTGAGCATGAATGGGACGTGCATAAGAAACATAGCGGAGGCCCTCGACCCTCGTTTGGTTTTCTGACACCTGTTCCAGATTTACTCCCTACGTTGATGAAGGATCACATTTTGAGATGCCCGAGTTGGTCTAAGGCACCAGATTAAGGTTCTGGTCCGTAAGGGCGTGGGTTTAAATCCCACTCGCAACATAGTTTAGATTTTCATTTTCCAAAGATGTACAATTGGTGTGTTGAGCATGAATGGGACGTGCTCGACCCTCGTTTGGTTCTCTATGACACTTGCTCCAGATTTGCTCCCTACCTTGATGAAGGATCACATGTTGAGATGACCGAGTTGAGCACCCTCGTTTGGTTCTCTATGACACTTGCTCCAGATTTGCTCCCTACCTTGATGAAGGATCACATGTTGAGATGACCGAGTTGGTCTAAAGCGCCAGATTAAGGTTCTGGTCCGTAAGGGCGTGGGTTCAAATCCCACTCTCAACAATGTTAGTTTTTTTTCATTTTCCAAAGATGTACAATTGGTGTGTTGAGCATGAATGGGACGTGCATAAGAAACATAGCGGAGTACCTCGACCCTCGTTTGGTTCTCTATGACACTTGCTCCAGATTTGCTCCCTACCTTGATGAAGGATCACATGTTGAGATAGCCGAGTTGGTCTAAGGCGCCAGATTAAGGTTCTGGTCCGTAAGGGCATGGGTTCAAATCCCACTCTCATCAATGTATTTTGTTTTTCATTTTCCAAAGATGTACAATTGGTGTGTTGAGCATGAATGGGACGTGCATAAGAAACATAGCGGAGGCCCTCGACCCTCGTTTGGTTCTCTATGACACTTGCTCCAGATTTGCTCCCTACCTTGATGAAGGATCACATGTTGAGATGGCCGAGTTGGTCTAAAGCGCCAGATTAAGGTTCTAGATCGAAAGGGTGTGGGTTCAAATCCTACTCTCAACAATGTATTTATTTTTTCATTTTCCAAAGATGTACAATTGGTGTGTTGAGCATGAATGAGACGTGCATAAGAAACATAGCGGAGGCCTCGACCCTCGTTTGGTTCTCTATGACACCTGCTCCAGATTTACTCCCTACGTTGATGAAGGATCACATTTTGAGATGCCCGAGTTGGTCTAAGGCGCCAGATTAAGGTTCTGGTCCGTAAGGGCGTGGGTTTAAATCCCACTCGCAACATAGTTTAGATTTTCATTTTCCAAAGATGTACAATTGGTGTGTTGAGCATGAATGGGACGTGCTCGACCCTCGTTTGGTTCTCTATGACACCTGCTCCAGATTTGCTCCCTACGTTGATAAAGAATCACATGTTGAGATGCCCGAGTTGGTCTAAGGTGCCAAATTAAGGTTTTGGTCCAAAAGGGCGTGAGTTCAAATCCCACTCTCAACAATGTATTTTGTTTTTCATTTTCCAAAGATGTATAATTGGTGTGTTGAGCATGAATGGGACGTGCATAAGAAACATAGCGGAGGCCCTCGACCCTCGTTTGGTTCTCTATGACACTTACTCCAGATTTACTCCCTACCTTGATGAAGGGTCACATGTTGAGATGGCCGAGTTGGTCTAAGGCGCCAGATTAAGGTTCTGGTTCGAAAGGGTGTGGGTTCAAATCCCACTCTCAACAATGTATTTTGTTTTTCATTTTCCAAAGATGTACAATTGGTGTGTTGAGCATCAATGGGACGTGCTCGACCCTCGTTTGGTTCTCTATGACACTTGCTCCAGATTTGCTCCATACCTTGATGAAGGATCACATGTTGAGATGGCCGAGTTGGTCTAAGGCGCCAGATTAAGGTTCTGGTCCGAAAGGGCGTGGGTTCAAATCCCACTCTCAACAATGTATTTTGTTTTTCATTTTCCAAAGATGTACAATTGGTGTGTTGAGCATGAATGGGACGTGCATAAGAAACATAGCGGAGGCCCTCGACCCTCGTTTGGTTCTCTATGACACTTACTCCAGATTTACTCCCTACCTTGATGAAGGGTCACATGTTGAGATGGCCGAGTTGGTCTAAGGCGCCAGATTAAGGTTCTGGTTCGAAAGGGTGTGGGTTCAAATCCCACTCTCAACAATGTATTTTGTTTTTCATTTTCCAAAGATGTACAATTGGTGTGTTGAGCATGAATGGGACGTGCTCGACCCTCGTTTGGTTCTCTATGACACTTGCTCCAGATTTGCTCCATATCTTGATGAAGGATCACATGTTGAGATGGCCGAGTTGGTCTAAAGCGCCAGATTAAGGTTCTGGTCCGAAAGGGTGTGGGTTCAAATCCCACTCTCAACAATGTATTTTGTTTTTCATTTTCCAAAGATGTACAATTAATGTGTTGAGCATGAATGGGACGTGCTCGACCCTCGTTTGGTTCTCTATGACACTTGCTCCAGATTTGCTCCCTACCTTGATGAAGGATCACATGTTGAGATGGCCGAGTTGGTCTAAGGCGCCAGATTAAGGTTTTGGTCCGAAAGGGCGTGAGTTCAAATCCCACTCTCATCAATGTATTTTGTTTTTCATTTTCCAAAGATGTACAATTAATGTGTTGAGCATGAATGGGACGTGCATAAGAAACATAGCGGAGGCCTCGACCCTCGTTTGGTTCTCTATGACACTTGCTCCAGATTTGCTCCCTACCTTGATGAAGGATCACATGTTGAGATGGCCGAGTTGGTCTAAGGCGCCAGATTAAGGTTCTGGTCCGAAAGGGCGTGGGTTCAAATCCCACTCTCAACAATGTATTTTGTTTTTCATTTTCCAAAGATGTACAATTGGTGTGTTGAGCATGAATGGGACGTGCATAAGAAACATAGCGGAGGCCCTCGACCCTCGTTTGGTTCTCTATGACACTTGCTCCAGATTTGCTCCCTACCTTGATGAAGGATCACATGTTGAGATGGCCGAGTTGGTCTAAGGCGCCAGATTAAGGTTCTGGTCCGAAAGGGCGTGGGTTCAAATCCCACTCTCAACAATGTATTTTGTTTTTCATTTTCCAAAGATGTACAATTGGTGTGTTGAGCATGAATGGGACGTGCAAAACATAGCGGAGTACCTACCCTCGTTTGGTTCTCTATGACACTTTCTCCACATTTGCTTCCTACGTTGATGAAGGATCACATGTTGAGATGGCCGTGTTGGTCTAAGGCGCTAGATTAAGGTTCTGGTCCGAAAGGGCGTGGGTTCAAATCCCACTCTTAACAATGTATTTTGTTTTTCATTTTCCAAAGATGTACAATTGGTGTGTTGAGCATGAATGGGACGTGCATAAGAAACATAGCTGGGAGGCTCTCGACCCTCGTTTGGTTCTCTATGACACCTGCTCCAGATTTACTCCCTACGTTGATGAAGGATCACATTTTGAGATGCCCGAGTTGGTCTAAGACGCCAGATTAAGGTTCTGGTCCGTAAGGGCGTGGGTTTAAATCCCACTCGCAACATAGTTTAGATTTTCATTTTCCAAAGATGTACAATTGGTGTGTTGAGCATGAATGGGACGTGCTCGACCCTCGTTTGGTTCTCTATGACACTTGCTCCAGATTTGCTCCATATCTTGATGAAGGATCACATGTTGAGATGCCCGAGTTGGTCTAAGGCCTTAGATTAAGGTTCTGGTTCGGAAGGGCGTGGGTTCAAATCCCACTCTCAACAATGTATTTTTTTTTTCATTTTCCAAAGATGTACAATTGGTGTGTTGAGCATGAATGGGACGTGCATAAGAAACATAGCGGAGGCCCTCGACCCTCGTTTGGTTCTCTGACACCTGCTCCAGATTTACTCCCTACGTTGATGAAGGATCACATTTTACGATGCCCGAGTTGGTCTAAGGCGCCAGATTAAGGTTCTGGTCCGTAAGGGCGTGGGTTTAAATCCCACTCGCAACATAGTTTAGATTTTCATTTTCCAAAGATGTACAATTGGTGTGTTGAGCATGAATGGGACGTGCATAAGAAACATAGCGGAGGCCCTCGACCCTCGTTTGGTTCTCTATGACACCTGCTCCAGATTTACTCCCTACGTTGATGAAGGATCACATTTTGAGATGCCCGAGTTGGTCTAAGGCGCCAGATTAAGGTTCTGGTCCGTAAGGGCGTGGGTTTAAATCCCACTCGCAACATAGTTTAGATTTTCATTTTCCAAAGATGTACAATTGGTGTGTTGAGCATGAATGGGACGTGCATAAGAAACATAGCGGAGGCCCTCGACCCTCGTTTGGTTCTCTATGACACTTGCTCCAGATTTGCTCCCTACCTTGATGAAGGATCACATGTTGAGATGGCCGAGTTGGTCTAAGGCGCCAGATTAAGGTTTTGGTCCGAAAGGGCGTGAGTTCAAATCCCACTCTCATCAATGTATTTTGTTTTTCATTTTCCAAAGATGTACAATTAATGTGTTGAGCATGAATGGGACGTGCATAAGAAACATAGCGGAGGCCCTCGACCCTCGTTTGGTTCTCTATGACACTTGCTCCAGATTTGCTCCCTACCTTGATGAAGGATCACATGTTGAGATGGCCGAGTTGGTCTAAAGCGCCAGATTAAGGTTCTAGTTCGAAAGGGCGTGGGTTCAAATCCTACTCTCAACAATGTATTTATTTTTTCATTTTCCAAAGATGTACAATTGGTGCACAATGTATTTATTTTTTCATTTTCCAAAGATGTACAATTGGTGTGTTGAGCATGAATGGGACGTGCATAAGAAACATAGCGGAGGCCCTCGACCCTCGTTTGGTTCTGTATGACACCAGCTCCAGATTTGCTCCTTACGTTGATGAAGAATCACATGTTGAGATGCCCGAGTTGGTCTAAAGCGCCAGATTAAGGTTCTGGTTCGAAAGGGCGTGGGTTCAAATCCCACTCTTAAAAATGTTATTTTTTTTTTCATTTTCCAAAGATGTACAATTGGTGTGTTGAGCATGAATGCGACGTGCATAAGAAACATAGCGGAGGCCCTCGACCCTCGTTTGGTTCTCTATGACACTTGCTCTAGATTTGCTCCCTACCTTGATGAAGGATCACATGTTGAGATGGCCGAGTTGGTCTAAAGCGCCAGATTAAGGTTCTGGTCCGAAAGGGTGTGGGTTCAAATCCCACTCTCAACAATGTATTTTGTTTTTCATTTTCCAAAGATGTACAATTGATGTGTTGAGCATGAATGGGACGTGCATAAGAAACATAGCGGAGGCCCTCGACCCTCGTTTGGTTCTCTATGACACTTGCTCCAGATTTGCTCCCTACCTTGATGAAGGATCACATGTTGAGATGGCCGAGTTGGTCTAAGGCGCCAGATTAAGGTTCTGGTCCGAAAGGGTGTGGGTTCAAATCCCACTCTCAACAATGTATTTTGTTTTTCATTTTCCAAAGATGTACAATTAATGTGTTGAGCATGAATGGGACGTGCATAAGAAACATAGCGGAGGCCCTCGACCCTCGTTTGGTTCTCTATGACACTTGCTCCAGATTTACTCCCTACCTTGATGAAGGGTCACATGTTGAGATGGCCGAGTTGGTCTAAGGCGCCAGATTAAGGTTCTGGTCCGAAAGGGCGTGGGTTCAAATCCCACTCTCAACAATGTATTTTGTTTTTCATTTTCCAAAGATGTACAATTGGTGTGTTGAGCATGAATGGGACGTGCTCGACCCTCGTTTGGTTCTCTATGACACTTGCTCCAGATTTGCTCCCTACCTTGATGAAGGATCACATGTTGAGATGACCGAGTTGGTCTAAGGCGCCAGATTAAGGTTTTGGTCCGTAAGGGCGTGGGTTCAAATCCCACTCTCAACAATGTTATTTTTTTTTCATTTTCCAAAGATGTACAATTGGTGTGTTGAGCATGAATGGGACGTGCATAAGAAACATAGCGGAGTACCTCGACCCTCGTTTGGTTCTCTATGACACTTGCTCCACATTTGCTCCCTACGTTGATGAATGATCACATGTTGAGATGGCCGAGTTGGTCTAAGGCGCTAGATTAAGGTTCTGGTCCGAAAGGGTGTGGGTTCAAATCCCACTCTTAACAATGTATTTTGTTTTTCATTTTCCAAAGATGTACAATTGGTGTGTTGAGCATGAATGGGACGTGCATAAGAAACATAGCTGGGAGGCTCTCGACCCTCGTTTGGTTCTCTATGACACCTGCTCCAGATTTACTCCCTACGTTGATGAAGGATCACATTTTGAGATGCCCGAGTTGCTATGACACCTGCTCCAGATTTACTCCCTACGTTGATGAAGGATCACATTTTGAGATGCCCGAGTTGGTCTAAGACCTGCTCCAGATTTACTCCCTACGTTGATGAAGGATCACATTTTGAGATGCCCGAGTTGGTCTAAGGCGCCAGATTAAGGTTCGACCCTCGTTTGGTTCTCTATGACACTTGCTCCAGATTTGCTCCCTACCTTGATGAAGGATCACATGTTGAGATGACCGAGTTGGTCTAAGGCGCCAGATTAAGGTTCGACCCTCGTTTGGTTCTCTATGACACTTGCTCCAGATTTGCTCCCTACCTTGATGAAGGATCACATGTTGAGATGACCGAGTTGGTCTAAGGCGCCAGATTAAGGTTCTGGTCCGTAAGGGCGTGGGTTCAAATCCCACTCTCAACAATGTTATTTTTTTTTCATTTTCCAAAGATGTCAATTGGTGTGTTGAGCATGAATGGGACGTGCTCGACACTCGTTTGGTTTTCTATGACACTTGCTCCAGATTTGCTCCATACCTTGATGAAGGATCACATGTTGAGATGGCCGAGTTGGTCTAAGGCGCCAGATTAAGGTTCTGGTCCGAAAGGGCGTGAGTTCAAATCCCACTCTCAACAATGTATTTTGTTTTTCATTTTCCAAAGATGTACAATTGGTGTGTTGAGCATGAATGGGACGTGCTCGACCCTCGTTTGGTTCTCTATGACACCTGCTCAAGATTTGCTACCTACGTTGATGAAGGATCACACGTTGAGATGCCCGAGTTGGTCTAAGGCGCCAGATTAAGGTTTTGGTCCGAAAGGGCGTGGGTTCAAATCCCACTCTCAACAATGTATTTTGTTTTTCATTTTCCAAAGATGTACAATTGGTGTGTTGAGCATCAATGGGACGTGCATAAGAAACATAGCGGAGGTCCTCGACCCTCGTTTGGTTCTCTGACACCTGCTCAAGATTTGCTCCCTACGTTGATGAAGGATCACATGTTGAGATGGCCGAGTTGGTCTAAGGCGCTAGATTAAGGTTCTGGTTCGAAAGGGCGTGGGTTCAAATCTCACTCTCAAAAATGTTATTTTTTTTTCATTTTCCAAAGATGTACAATTGGTGTGTTGAGCATGAATGGGACGTGCATAAGAAACATAGCGGAGGCCCTCGACCCTCGTTTGGTTCTCTATGACACTTGCTCCAGATTTGCTCCCTACCTTGATGAAGGATCACATGTTGAGATGGCCGAGTTGGTCTAAAGCGCCAGATTAAGGTTCTGGTCCGAAAGGGTGTGGGTTCAAATCCCACTTTCAACAATGTATTTTGTTTTTCATTTTCCAAAGATGTACAATTAATGTGTTGAGCATGAATGGGACGTGCATAAGAAACATAGCGGAGGCCCTCGACCCTCGTTTGGTTCTCTATGACACTTGCTCCAGATTTGCTCCCTACCTTGATGAAGGATCACATGTTGAGATGGCCGAGTTGGTCTAAGGCGCCAGATTAAGGTTCTGGTCCGAAAGGGCGTGGGTTCAAATCCCACTCTCAACAATGTATTTTGTTTTTCATTTTCCAAAGATGTACAATTGGTGTGTTGAGCATGAATGGGACGTGCAAAACATAGCGGAGTACCTACCCTCGTTTGGTTCTCTATGACACTTTCTCCACATTTGCTTCCTACGTTGATGAAGGATCACATGTTGAGATGGCCGTGTTGGTCTAAGGCGCTAGATTAAGGTTCTGGTCCGAAAGGGCGTGGGTTCAAATCCCACTCTTAACAATGTATTTTGTTTTTCATTTTCCAAAGATGTACAATTGGTGTGTTGAGAATCAATGGGACGTGCATAAGAAACATAGCTGGGAGGCTCTCGACCCTCGTTTGGTTCTCTATGACACCTACTCTAGATTTACTCCCTACGTTGATGAAGGATCACATTTTGAGATGCATGAATGGGACGTGCATAAGAAACATAGCTGGGAGGCTCTCGACCCTCGTTTGGTTCTCTATGACACCTGCTCCAGATTTACTCCCTACGTTGATGAAGGATCACATTTTGAGATGCCCGAGTTGGTCTAAGACGCCAGATTAAGGTTCTGGTCCGTAAGGGCGTGGGTTTAAATCCCACTCGCAACATAGTTTAGATTTTCATTTTCCAAAGATGTACAATTGGTGTGTTGAGCATGAATGGGACGTGCTCGACCCTCGTTTGGTTCTCTATGACACTTGCTCCAGATTTGCTCCCTACCTTGATGAAGGATCACATGTTGAGATGACCGAGTTGGTCTAAGGCGCCAGATTAAGGTACTGGTCCGTAAGGGCGTGGGTTCAAATCCCACTCTCAATAATGTTATTTTTTTTTTCATTTTCCAAAGATGTACAATTGGTGTGTTGAGCATGAATGGGACGTGCTCGACCCTCGTTTGGTTCTCTATGACACTTGCTCCAGATTTGCTCCATACCTTGATGAAGGATCACATGTTGAGATGGCCGAGTTGGTCTAAGGCGCCAGATTAAGGTTCTGGTCCAAAAGGGCGTGAGTTCAAATCCCACTCTCAACAATGTATTTTGTTTTTCATTTTCCAAAGATGTACAATTGGTGTGTTGAGCATGAATGGGACATGCATAAGAAACATAGCGGAGGTCCTCGACCCTCGTTTGGTTCTCTGACACCTGCTCGAGATTTGCTCCCTACGTTGATGAAGGATCACATGTTGAGATGGCCGAGTTGGTCTAAGGCGCTAGATTAAGGTTCTGGTCCGAAAGGGCGTGGGTTCAAATCCCACTCTCAACAATGTATTTTGTTTTTCATTTTCCAAAGATGTACAATTGGTGTGTTGAGCATGAATGGGACGTGCTCGACCCTCGTTTGGTTCTCTATGACACTTGCTCCAGATTTGCTCCATACCTTGATGAAGGATCACATGTTGAGATGGCCGAGTTGGTCTAAGGCGCCAGATTAAGGTTCTGGTCCAAAAGGGCGTGAGTTCAAATCCCACTCTCAACAATGTATTTTGTTTTTCATTTTCCAAAGATGTACAATTGGTGTGTTGAGCATGAATGGGACATGCATAAGAAACATAGCGGAGTCCCGACCCTCGTTTGGTTCTCTATGACACCTGCTCAAGATTTGCTACCTACGTTGATGAAGGATCACACGTTGAGATGCCCGAGTTGGTCTAAGGCGCCAGATTAAGGTTTTGGTCCGAAAGGGCGTGGGTTCAAATCCCACTCTCAAAAATGTATTTTGTTTTTCATTTTCCTAAGATGTACAATTGGTGTGTTGAGCATGAATGGGACGTGCATAAGAAACATAGCGGAGGTCCTCGACCCTCGTTTGGTTCTCTGACACCTGCTCGAGATTTGCTCCCTACGTTGATGAAGGATCACATGTTGAGATGCCCGAGTTGGTCTAAGGCGCTAGATTAAGGTTCTGGTCCGAAAGGGCGTGGGTTCAAATCCCACTCTCAAAAATGTTATTTTTTTTTCATTTTCCAAAGATGTACAATTGGTGTGTTGAGCATGAATGGGACGTGCATAAGAAACATAGCGGAGGCCCTCGACCCTCGTTTGGTTCTCTGACACCTGCTCCAGATTTGCTCCCTACGTTGATGAAGGATCACATGTTGAGATGGCCGAGTTGGTCTAAGGCGCTAGATTAAGGTTTTGGTCCGAAAGGGCGTGGGTTCAAATCCCACTCTCAACAATGTATTTTGTTTTTCATTTTCCAAAGATGTACAATTGGTGTGTTGAGCATGAATGGGACGTGCATAAGAAACATAGCGGAGGCCCTCGACCCTCGTTTGGTTCTCTATGACCCTTGCTCCAGATTTGCTCCCTACCTTGATGAAGGATCACATGTTGAGATGATCGAGTTGGTCTAAGGCGCCAGATTAAGGTACTGGTCCGTAAGGGCGTGGGTTCAAATCCCACTCTCAATAATGTTATTTTTTTTTTCATTTTCCAAAGATGTACAATTGGTGTGTTGAGCATGAATGGGACGTGCTCGACCCTCGTTTGGTTCTCTATGACACTTGCTCCAGATTTGCTCCATACCTTGATGAAGGATCACATGTTGAGATGGCCGAGTTGGTCTAAGGCGCCAGATTAAGGTTCTGGTCCAAAAGGGCGTGAGTTCAAATCCCACTCTCAACAATGTATTTTGTTTTTCATTTTCCAAAGATGTACAATTGGTGTGTTGAGCATGAATGGGACATGCATAAGAAACATAGCGGAGTCCCGACCCTCGTTTGGTTCTCTATGACACCTGCTCCAGATTTGCTCCCTACGTTGATGAAGGATCACACGTTGAGATGCCCGAGTTGGTCTAAGGCGCCAGATTAAGGTTTTGGTCCGAAAGGGCGTGGGTTCAAATCCCACTCTCAAAAATGTATTTTGTTTTTCATTTTCCTAAGATGTACAATTGGTGTGGTGAGCATGAATGGGACGTGCATAAGAAACATAGCGGAGGTCCTCGACCCTCGTTTGGTTCTCTGACACCTGCTCGAGATTTGCTCCCTACGTTGATGAAGGATCACATGTTGAGATGGCCGAGTTGGTCTAAGGCGCTAGATTAAGGTTCTGGTCCGAAAGGGCGTGGGTTCAAATCCCACTCTCAACAATGTATTTTGTTTTTCATTTTCCAAAGATGTACAATTGGTGTGTTGAGCATGAATGGGACGTGCATAAGAAACATAGCGGAGGCCCTCGACCCTCGTTTGGTTCTCTATGACACCTGCTCCAGATTTGCTCCCTACGTTGATGAAGGATCACATGTTGAGATGGCCGAGTTGGTCTAAGGCGCTAGATTAAGGTTTTGGTCCGAAAGAGCGTGGGTTCAAATCCCACTCTCAACAATGTATTTTGTTTTTCATTTTCCAAAGATGTACAATTGGTGTGTTGAGCATGAATGGGACGTGCATAAGAAACATAGCGGAGGCCCTCGACCCTCGTTTGGTTCTCTATGACACTTGCTCCAGATTTGCTCCCTACCTTGATGAAGGATCACATGTTGAGATGGCCGAGTTGGTCTAAGGCGCCAGATTAAGGTTCTGGTCCGAAAGGGCGTGGGTTCAAATCCCACTCTCAACAATGTATTTTTTTTTTTCATTTTCCAAAGATGTACAATTGGTGTGTTGAGCATGAATGGGACGTGCATAAGAAACATAGCGGAGGCCCTCGACCCTCGTTTGGTTCTCTATGACACTTGCTCCAGATTTGCTCCCTACCTTGATGAAGGATCACATGTTGAGATGGCCGAGTTGGTCTAAGGCGCTAGATTAAGGTTCTGGTCTGAAAGGGCGTGGGTTCAAATCCCACTCTCAACAATGTATTTTGTTTTTCATTTTCCAAAGATGTACAATTGGTGTGTTGAGCATGAATGGGACGTGCATAAGAAACATAGCGGAGGCCCTCGACCCTCGTTTGGTTCTCTATGACACTTGCTCCAGATTTGCTCCCTACCTTGATGAAGGATCACATGTTGAGATGGCCGAGTTGGTCTAAGGCGTTAGATTAAGGTTCTGGTTCGGAAGGGCGTGGGTTCAAATCCCACTCTCAACAATGTATTTTTTTTTTCATTTTCAAAAGATGTACAATTGGTGTGTTGAGCATGAATGGGACGTGCATAAGAAACATAGCGGAGGCCCTCGACCCTCGTTTGGTTCTCTGACACCTGCTCCAGATTTGCTCCCTACGTTGATGAACGATCACATGTTGAGATGGCCGAGTTGGTCTAAGGCGCTAGATTAAGGTTCTGGTCCGAAAGGGCGTGGGTTCAAATCCCACTCTCAACAATGTATTTTGTTTTTCATTTTCCAAACATGTACAATTGGTGTGTTGAGCATGAATGGGACGTGCATAAGAAACCGAGTCCCTCGACCCTCGTTTGGTTCTCTATGACACCTGCTCAAGATTTGCTCCCTACCTTGATGAAGGATCACATGTTGAGATGGCCGAGTTGGTCTAAGGCGCCAGATTAAGGTTCTGGTCCGAAAGGGCGTGGGTTCAAATCCCACTCTCAACAATGTATTTTGTTTTTCATTTTCCAAACATGTACAATTGGTGTGTTGAGCATGAATGGGACGTGCATAAGAAACCGAGTCCCTCGACCCTCGTTTGGTTCTCTATGACACTTGCTCTAGATTTGCTCCCTACCTTGATGAAGGATCACATGTTGAGATGGCCGAGTTGGTCTAAGGCGCTAGATTAAGGTTCTGGTCCGAAAGGGCGTGGGTTCAAATCCCCCTCTCAACAATGTATTTTGTTTTTCATTTTCCTAAGATGTACAATTGGTGTGTTGAGCATGAATGGGACGTGCATAAGAAACCGAGTCCCTCGACCCTCGTTTGGTTCTCTATGACACTTGCTCTAGATTTGCTCCCTACCTTGATGAAGGATCACATGTTGAGATGGCCGAGTTGGTCTAAGGCGCTAGATTAAGGTTCTGGTCCGAAAGGGCGTGGGTTCAAATCCCCCTCTCAACAATGTATTTTGTTTTTCATTTTCCTAAGATGTACAATTGGTGTGTTGAGCATGAATGGGACGTGCATAAGAAACCGAGTCCCTCGACCCTCGTTTGGTTCTCTATGACACTTGCTCCAGATTTGCTCCCTACCTTGATGAAGGATCACATGTTGAGATGGCCGAGTTGGTCTAAGGCGCCAGATTAAGGTTCTGGTCCGAAAGGGCGTGGGTTCAAATCCCACTCTCAACAATGTATTTTGTTTTTCATTTTCCAAACATGTACAATTGGTGTGTTGAGCATGAATGGGACGTGCATAAGAAACCGAGTCCCTCGACCCTCGTTTGGTTCTCTATGACACTTGCTCTAGATTTGCTCCCTACCTTGATGAAGGATCACATGTTGAGATGGCTGAGTTGGTCTAAGGCGCCAGATTAAGGTTCTGGTCTGAAAGGGTGTGGGTTCAAATCCCACTCTCAACAATGTATTTTGTTTTTCATTTTCCAAAGATGTACAATCGGTGTGTTGAGCATGAATGGGACGTGCATAAGAAACATTGCGGAGGCCCTCGACCCTCGTTTGGTTCTCTATGACACCTGCTCCAGATTTGCTCCATACGTTGATGAAAAATCACATGTTGAGATGCCCGAGTTGGTCTAAGGCGCCAGATTAAGGTTCTGGTCTGAAAGGGCGTGGGTTCAAATCCCACTCTCAACAATGTTTTTTGTCTTTCATTCCCCAAAGACCTAGTATAGGTGTGTTTTTTGTATTTTAAACGAGCACGAATAGGACGTGCAACGGAGGCTCTCGACCCTAGTTTGGTTCTCTATGACACCTGCTCCAAATTTGCTCCCTACGTTGATGAACAATCACATGTTGAGATGGCCGAGTTGGTCTAAGGTGCTAGATTAAGGTTCTGGTCTAAAAGGGCATGGGTTCCAATCCCACTCTCAACAATGTTTTTTGTCTTTCATTCCCCAAAGACCTAGTATAGGTGTGTTTTTTGTATTTTAAACGAGCACGAATAGGACGTGCAACGGAGGCTCTCGACCCTAGTTTGGTTCTCTATTACACCTTCTCCAGATTTGCTCCCGACCTTGATTAGGGATCATATGTTGAGATGTCTGAGTTGGTCTAAGGCGCCAGATTAAGGTTCTGGTCTGAAAGGGCGTGGGTTCAAATCCCACTCTCAATAATGTTATTTTGTTTTTCATTTTCCAAAGATGTACAATTGGTGTGTTGAGCATGAATGGGACGTGCATAAGAAACATAGCGGAGGCCCTCGACCCTCGTTTGGTTCTCTATGACACCTGCTCCAGATTTGCTCCCTACGTTGATGAAGGATCACATGTTGAGATGCCCGAGTTGGTCTAAGGTGCCAGATTAAGGTTCTGGTCCGTAAGGGCGTGGGTTCAAATCCCACTCTCAAGAATGTTATTTTGTTTTTCATTTTCCAAAGATGTACAATTGGTGTGTTGAGCATGAATGGGACGTGCATAAGAAACATAGCGGAGTCCCTCGACCCTCGTTTGATTCTCTATGACACCTGCTCTAGATTTGCTCCCTACGTTGATAAAGTATCACATGTTGAGATGGCCGAGTTGGTCTAAAGCGCCAGATTAAGGTTTTGGTTCGAAAGGGCGTGGGTTCAAATCTCACTCTCAACAATGTATATTTTGTTTTTCATTTTCCAAAGATGTACAATTGGTGTGTTGAGCACGAATGGGACCTGCATAAGAAACATAGCGGGGGGGCTCTTGACCCTCGGTTCTCTATGACACCTGCTCCAGATTTGCTCCCTTATGACACCGGCTCTAGATTTGCTACCTACCTTGATGAAGGATTACATGTTAAGATGGCCGAGTTGGTTTAATGCGCCAGATTAAGGTTCTGTTTCGAAAGGGCATGGGTTCAAATCCCACTCTCAACAATGTATTTTGTCTTTCATTTTCCGAAGATGTACAATTGGTGTGTTGAGCATGAATGGGACGTGCATAAGAAACATAGCGGGGAGGCTCTCGACCCTCGTCTGGTTCTCTATGACACCTGCTCCAGATTTGCTCCCTACCTTGATGAAGGATCACATGTTGAGATGGCCGAGTTGGCCTAAGCCGCCAGATTAAGGTTTTGGTCCGAAAGGGCGTGGGTTCAAATCCCACTCTCAACAATGTATTTGGTCCGAAATGGCGTGGCCGAGTTGGTTCAAGGCGCCAGATTAAGGTTCTGGTCTGGCCTCGACCCTCCTTTGGTTCTCTATGACACCTGCTCCAGATTTTCTCCCTACGTTGATGAAGCGGCCTCGACCCTCTTTTGGTTCTCTATGACACCTGCTCCAGATTTGCTCCCTACGTTGATGAAGGGTAACGAGTTGGTCTAAGGCGCCAGATTAAAGTTCTGGTTCGAAAGGGCGTGGGTTCAAATCCCACTCTCAACAATGATGTATATTTTGTCTTTCATTTTCCAAAGGTGTACAATGGGTGTGTTGAGCACGAATGGGATCTGCATAAGAAACATAGCGGGGAGGCTCTTTACCCTCGGTTCTCTATGACACCTACTCCAGATTTGCTCCCTTATGACACCTGCTCCAGATTTGCTCCCTACCTTGATGAAGGATTACATGTTGAGATGGCCGAGTTGGTTTAAGGCGCTAGATTAAGGTTCTGTTCCGAAATGGCGTGGGTTCAAATCCTACTCTCAACAATGTATTTTGTCTTTCATTTTCCAAAGAAGTACAATTGGTGTGTTGAGCATGAATGGGACGTGCATAAGAAACGAAACATAGCGGGGAGGCTCTCGACCCTCGTTTGGTTCTCTATGACACCTGCTCCAGATTTGCTGCCTACCTTGATGAAGGATCACATGTTGAGATGGCCGAGTTGGTCTAAGGCGCCAGATTAAGGTTTTGGTCCGAAAGGGCGTGGGTTCAAATCCCACTCTCAACAATGTTTGTTATCACTTTCATCATTGTATGAATGAACATGGAAGATCTGGCTCCCTTATTGGGCGGTTTTAAAATGTCAAAAGTAGGGGCATTTTTGTCATATACCATTAATTGTCAACCTCTCGCACCTAGTTTTGTTCTGTATGTTACCTTCTTCAAATCTGCTCTCATTCTTGATTAGAATTTACATGTAGAGATGGCCGAGTTGGTCTAGGGTGCCAGATTAATGTTCTGGTTCGACGAGGTGTGGGCTCAAATCTCACCCTCAACAATATTGTCAACACTTTCATCATTATGTGACCGAATGAATGAACATGGAAGATCTGGCTCATGGCGGTTTTAAAATGTCAACAATAGGGGCATTTTCGTCATATACCATTAATTTTCAAACCTAGTTTTGCTCTCTATGTTACCTTCTTCAGCTCACATCCTTGATTAGAATTTACATGTTGAGATGGTCGAGTTGGTCTAAGGCGTCAGATTAAGGTTCTAGTCTGAAAGGGTGTGGGTTCAAATCCCACTCTCAACAATGTTTGTCATCGCTTCATCGCTTTCATTATTGTATGACCCATAACAGAGGTCGAATGAATGAACATAGAAGATCTCGCTCTCCCTCATTGGGTGGTTTTAAAATGTCAAAAGTAGGGGCATTTTCGTCATATACCATTAATTGTCAAACCTAGTTTTGCTCTCTATGTTACTTTTTTCAGATCTGCTCTCATCCTTGATTAGAATTTACATATTGAGATGGTTGAGTTGGTCTAAGGTGCCAGATTAAGGTTTTGGTCCGAAAGGGCGTGGGTTCAAATCCCACTCTCAACAATGTTGTCATCACTTTCACTTTCATTATTGTATGATGTATAACACATTGTCGGAGGAAGAAAGTAAAGACTCCCATAAGATAGATCGATTGGATGAACATGGAAGATTTGGCTCTCTCATTTGGGTTGTTTTAAAATGTCAAAAGTAGGGGCATTTTCATCATATACCATTAATTGTCACCCTTTCGAACCTAATTTTGCTCTCTATGTTACCTTCTTCAGATCTGCTCTCATCCTTGATTAGAATTTACATGTTGAGATGCCTTGGTCTAAGGCGCTAGATTAAGGTTCTAGTCCGAAAGGGCATGGGTTCAAATTCCACTCTCAAAATAATGTTTTCATCACTTTCATCATTGTGGGAGGAAGAAAGTAAAGACGCCCATAACAAAGGTCGAATGGAAGATCTATCATTGGGTACTTTTAAAATGTCAAAAGTAGGGGCATTTTCGTCATATACCATTAATTGTCAATCTCTCGAACCTAGTTTTGCTCTCTATGTTACCTTCTTCAGATCTGCTCTCACCCTTGAATAGAATTTACATGTTGAGATGGCCGAGTTGGTCTAAGGCGCCAGATTAATGTTTTGGTCCAAAAAGGCGTGGGTTCAAATCTCACTCTTAACAACGTTGTCATCACTTTCATTGTTGTATGACCCATAACAGAGGTTGAATGAACATGGAAGATCTTTCTTTCCCTCATTGAACCTTGTTTTGCAGATCTGCTTTAATTCTTGATTAGAATTTGCATGTTGAGATGGTCGAGTTGGTCTAAGGGGCCAGATTAAAGTTCTTGTTTGAAAGGGTGTGGGTTCAAATCCCACTTTCGTAAAGACGCCTGAAAGGGTGTGTGTTTAAATTCCACTCTCAACAATGCTTTCATCCTTGATTAGCATTTACATGTTGAGATGTCCGAGTTGGTCTAAGGCGCCAGATTAAGGTTCTGGTCCGAAAAAGCGTAGGTTCAAATCCTACTGTCATCACTTTCATCATTATTGACGAAGAAAGCAAAGACAGCCATAATAGAGGTTGAATGGGGTGAACATGGAAGCGTGTTGGGTGGCTCTCTCTCATTCATTCGGTCATGTTAAAATGTCAAAAGTAGTGGCATTTTCGTTACCATACTACTTGAATTAATTGTCAACCCCTCAAACCTAGTTTGCTCTCATCCTTGATTAACTTACATGTTGAGATGGATGGCCTAGGTCTAAGGCGCCATATTGAGGTTTTGGTCCGCATAGGTGACACACAGGTTGGCTGGACCCCTTAATTGTTAGACCCTTAATTATGAAAAGGACGCTAGACCCCTTGATTGTTAGACCCTTAATTTGGGAGACGAATGTGCAAGCAAGGACACTAGACCCCTTGATTGTTAGACTCTTAATTTGTGAGATGAATGTGCCAACGAATGTGCCAGCAAGGACGCTAGACCCCTTGATTGTTAGACGCTTAATTTGTGAGACGAATGTGCCAGCAAAGACGCTAGACCCTTTGATTATTAGACTCTTAATTTGTGAGATGAATGTGTCAGCAAGGACGCTAGACCCCTTAATTTGTGAGATACCATAAGTCACGATCAATTCACAATTTCCACCGACTCCTCGGACAACTTCTAAATTGTTGCATTAAAGCTTGAATGAAATAGTATAGTTGATTCATTCATGAGGGCAAGAGCTCTTTAGCCAATTCAATTAACAATAACGCCATGTTCTTGGTCAGGCTTCACCACTTCGATCCTCTTATGGAAGCAACCTCCATACTGGCTCAAATTTCTAATGAAGCTGACCTGAAATTCTCGTCGTCGAAGTTCTCCCTAATTACCTCGTACCCTTCCCATCGCTTCGTCGCAACATTTCAAATCTCGCACCGTTTCTTCGCCAACTATTTCGTCGATCGGAATCACAGTTCAAGGGTTTCCCTCCAATCCTTCTATAATGCCATGTACGCTGGTATAGTTTTTTCTTCAATGACCATTCATTTTCCAGAAACAACAAGCCGCATGGTCCTTCAATTTGAGTCTTCAAGTTAGTATATAACCAAAATCTTTGCCATTTCTTGATGAATCTTGGCTCCCACTTAATTGTTGATATCACTTTTAGATCATACGAGGATGCAAATGCATCGTGTGTTAAAATTATCACCTTCTCAAGAGGAGGAATTAGGCCAAATTCAACATGATCGATTTTTCTCTATCATTTCACAAGATTTTAGAGACATCATAACAGGATTACCCTCGTTCCCAAATAATTCAAGTAATCACCGATTCTTCTTTTGGGTTACATATTTACATGCAAGAACTAAAATCTTCTCTATTTACCTCAGTTTTCGTTAGTCTAACGAGTTCACGAGTCAAGTTTTGTTGGGCTTCAGAAGAAAGAATTCTTACAAAAGAGGTATGGTTTACGGATCTCCACAATCATATGATATTTGTTTACTTTGAGTCTGAGGTCTTTAGAGATCTCGAACAGCCTCCCATTAATCGAGGCTTGACTTCTTTCTTTGAAACCCTCGAACAAAATACTTTCTTTGTTCGACACATGAGTCACTTTTGACTACACTTTCGAGGCTAGAATTCTTACCAAAGAGATATTGTTCATAAGATAATATCACAAGATTTTTAGGAATCACTGATCTCTACAATGATATGATTTTATTCACGTTGAGTCTGAGGCCTATGAAGCCCTCGACAGCCTCCCCTTCATCAAGAGTATGAGGCCTATAGAGCCCTCGAATAGTCTCCCCTTCATCGAGAGTCTGAGGCCTATGGAGCCCTCGAATAGTCTCCCCTTCATCGAGAGTCTGAGGCCTATGGAGCCCTCAAGCAGCCTCCCCTTCATTGAAAGTCTGAGGCCTATGGAGCCCTCAAACAGCCTCCCCCTTAATCGAGGCTCGACTCCTTTCTCTCGAGCCCCCGAACAAATTACATCTTTTGTTTGACACATGAATCACTTTTGACATGGCTAAATTAAGGGCATGACTATGATACCATGTTAGGAATCACGGATCTCCACAATGGTATGATATTGTCCACTTTTAGCAATAGCTCTCGTGGCTTTATTTTGGGCTTCCCAAAAAGCCTCATATCAATGGAGATGTATTCCCTAACTCATGATCATTCCCTTAATTAGCCAACGTGGCACTCCATCCCAATCATCCTCAACAAATATAATTTAAATGAGTTCTTGATCGATGTTTTTCAGGGTGGACGATGCGTAATTGTAGGTTATGAAGGGCAAGCTGAAATTGTATTTCAAATCAATCTCAATCCCAAGTGGTTTTTCTTTAATTTGAGTTATGGAGCATATAGGATATGGTTTTACAAGACAATTGATTCTCGTTGTGTAATCTTTATCCCAGCCTTTGGATTGAATGCCCAATATGTGATCTACTTTTCCTAAATACTCATATCAAAGGATGAAGAATGATTTTCTCAATTATGAACAAAACTTACAAAAGTTCTTCGTAAGCAATGGCTCGTTCGACAATCGTTTTGTGGACTCAGTTTTGGCCGTTTTGAATTGTTTTTCAAGCCGTTTTAAGAGACTTGGTATTGAAATCGGGTGTAACGACTCGTTTTTTTAGAAATTCGAGCCAAAGATGGCTACTAATTGAGGCAACATTTTAAACACGACATGATAATTTGAATCAATTGGAAAAGGAGACGTTGGGGAACATGTTTCAAAACATTATATTAAAACATGAACAAGAAAATCATTGAGTTAGAAATCAAGACTTTAAGTTCAATGACATTAAGTTCTTTCTAGCCCTTTTAAGCTCATTGAGTTCTAAACCCTACCCACTCCTATTCCACAGGTGAGCCCCTCTCAGGGTATTCATCACATTTCCCAAAAGAGTTCAATTGGTGACGTTTTTTGTATTTTGAACGAGCACTAATGGGGCGTGCAGAAAAAGTTCTCTCTCCTTTTGGCCTCTTACTACTATACTTGCTAGAGGCTAACATTAAGTTCAAGTAGGGGCATTTTCGTAATTTATCATACTACTTAATTTAATTGTCAACCGACAAAATAACGGAGGCTCTCAACCCTAGTTTGGCTTTTTATGACACGTGCTCCAGATCTGCTCTCACCCTTGATTAGCAATAATATGTTGTATGTTGTGATGGTTGAGTCGGTCTAAGGTGCCAGATTAAGGTTTTGGTCTAAAAGGGCGTGGGTTTAAATCTCACTCTCAATAATGATGTTAGAATGGTCAAGTAGGGCATTTTTGTCATTTATCATAATATACTTAATTGAATTGTCAATCGACAATATATCAGAGGCTGATAAGATAAGGAATCAATACAAGGAGAATAAGATTCGGATTACCTTGTTGATCGAATATCTCAAGACAAGAACATTGTTTGAGATTTGAATCACTCCACAAGCAAGATCGATCATGTCTAGCTTGAATGATTCTTGTTGATCAAATATCTCAAGGCAAGAACACTTGCTTGAGATTCGAATCACTCCACAAGCAAGATTGATCATGTCGAGCTTGAATGATTTGAATGATTCTACATGCAATCTAAACTACATAGAATTGCAAAGAAACTTAGCCGAGATTGATCATGTCGAGTTTGAATGATTCTACATGCAATCTAAACTATATAGAATTGCAAAGAAACTTAGCCATCGGCTAAAAAAAAGCACAAATGCTTCTTTACTATATTTTCCAAGTCTACCTTACAAATACAACATACATGGCTTTATATAACCTCAAAATGAAATTATTGAAGGCATTCCAAAAGTTAGTAACATTCATATTTAATGACCATAATTAGCCATTATGTAAATGTAACCTAAAGTAAATAAAATGTCATAAAATACAATAACTCTAAATTACTCTAAATTGTAACCCACCCAAAATTTATAACCATCAAACTTCATTCCTCTTCAATGTGACACGAATTGCAACCTCTTTTGATAATTTTGACATCATTTTCTTCACATCTTCATTGAAGTATATTGTATGAATGATGTCTCTTGGTTCATATCAGAGGCTCTCTATGGCACGTGCTCCAGATCTGCTCTCAGCCTTGATTAGCAAATATATGTTGAGATGGTCGAGTTGGTCTAAGGTGCCAGATTAAGGTTCTGGTCCGAAAGGGATGGCCGAGTTGGTCTAAGGTAGCAAATATATGTTGAGATGGCCGAGTTGGTCTAAGGAGTTCTGGTCCGAAAGGGATGGCCGAGTTGGTCTAAGGTAGCAAATATATGTTGAGATGGCCGAGTTGGTCTAAGGAGTTCTGGTCCGAAAGGGATGGCCGAGTTGGTCTAAGGTAGCAAATATATGTTGAGATGGCCGAGTTGGTCTAAGGTGCCAGATTAAGGTTCTGGTCCGAAAGGGATGGCCGAGTTGGTCTAAGGTAGCAAATATATGTTGAGATGGCCGAGTTGGTCTAAGGAGTTCTGGTCCGAAAGGGATGGCCGAAGGTAGCAAATATATGTTGAGATGGCCGAGTTGGTCTAAGGAGTTCTGGTCCGAAAGGGATGGCCGAGTTGGTCTAAGGTAGCAAATATATGTTGAGATGGTCTAAGGAGTTCTGGTCCGAAAGGGATGGCCGAGTTGGTCTAAGGTAGCAAATATATGTTGAGATGGCCGAGTTGGTCTAAGGTGCCAGATTAAGGTTCTGGTCCGAAAGGGATGGCCGAGTTGGTCTAAGGTAGCAAATATATGTTGAGATGGCCGAGTTGGTCTAAGGAGTTCTGGTCCGAAAGGGATGGCCGAAGGTAGCAAATATATGTTGAGATGGCCGAGTTGGTCTAAGGAGTTCTGGTCCGAAAGGGATGGCCGAGTTGGTCTAAGGTAGCAAATATATGTTGAGATGGTCTAAGGAGTTCTGGTCCGAAAGGGATGGCCGAGTTGGTCTAAGGTAGCAAATATATGTTGAGATGGTCGAGTTGGTCTAAGACGCCAGATTAAGGTTCTGGTCCGAAAGGGCGGTTCTGGTTTGAAAATGTTGAGATGGCCGAGTTGGTCTAAGGCGCCAGATTAAGGTTCTGGTCCGAAAGGGCGGTTCTGGTCCAAAAGGGCGTGGGTTCAAATCCCACTCTCAACAATGACGTTAGAATGGTCAAGTAGGGCATATTTGTCATTTATCATAATATACTTAATTGAGATCTATACTTACTTGAATTGTCAATCGACAATATATCAAAGGCTCTCTATGGAACGTGCTCCAGATCTCAGCCTTGATTAGCAAATATATGTTGAAATGGTCGAGTTGGGCGCCAGATTAAGGTTTTGGTCCGAAAGAGTGCGGGTTCAAAATCTCACTCTCAACAATGATGTTAGAATGTCAAGTAGGGCATTTTTGTCATTTATCATAATATACTTTATTGAATTGTAAACCGACAAAATATCAGAGGCTCTCTATGGCACGTGCTCCTGCCCTCTTTGATTAGTTATATGTTGATTAAGGTGTGGGTTCAAATCCCACTCTCTATGGCACGTGCTCCTGCCCTCCTTGATTAGTTATATGTTGATTAAGGTTCTGGTTCGAGAGGCTCTCTATGGCGCTTTTTATGGCACGTGCTCCTGCCCTCCTTGATTAGTTATATGTTGATTAAGGTTCTGGTTCGAAAGGGTGTGGGTTCAAATCCCACTCTCTCAACAATGATGTTTGAATGTTAAGTAGAGATTTTTCATCATTTATCCTAATATACTTAATTGAATTGTCAACCGATAAAATCGGAAGCTGAACTGCTCAACCTTGATTAGCAATTATATGTTGAGTCCTAAGTAGGGCCGGACAAAATAATTTGGCTCTCTATAGCCCGCCAGATTAAAGTTTTGGTCCGAAAGGGCCCACTCTTAACAATGTTTTCATCACATTTCCTAAAAGACTCTCTATAGCCCGCCAGATTAAAGTTTTGGTCTGAAAGAGCCCACTCTCAACAATGTTTTCATCACATTTCCTAAAAGAGTATAATTGGTGATGTTTTTGTCATAAATCACATTTAGAGTAACCCCATTTTAAGAAGGGCATGGGATACTTAGTAGTTGGGAAGCACATGAAGTTATATTGATGTTCGGTCGATGGATGTCATATTGTCCAATAAATAATGTTCTATCCATTAACCTTCCTAAATGATGTTCAGTCTAATAGATGTCATATTGTCCTAAAAAAATTTATCACATAACGTTTCAACCCAAGATATTGGTCATTCAATGTTGTGGCTATGCAAACTAACGAAGTCCAAAGAACATAAAAGCTAGTTCATCTCAAAGATGAGATACCCTATCTAGTAGATCCGTTAGAACTTGGTGAATAACTTTCAGAACCCGTTTAAGTTTGTGACAAGTAAAACACCCACTTGAAACATTGAAGTCTCCCCAAAAGCTTAGATAACCAAGAGAAAAGTTTGTGGTAATTTATTAGTAGTTGGATGTGATGATACTCTACAAGTAAGTTGCTTGTAGAGCACTGTACTCACCCGTTCTACATTTTTTTAGGTGTTTGATGACTACCGATCAAGGTGGAGAACATTCGAGACGTACGCGGTCACAAAGAAATTCGTCTCGGGTGTCAATCTTTTATTGGTTTAAAATTGTGAATAGATTTTAAAAAAATAGGATTCTTGATTTGCTTTAAAAGCCATTTGTTTGATTTTTGAAGAATGCTAAAATTGAAAGGCTTTGAACATTCTCACATTACCACCACCATGTTCTTGGTCAAGCTTGAGGATGTTACTCCTCTTTCAGACGCAGTCTTTCTGTTTAATCAATTGTCTCTTGAAGCCGACGTGAAATTCACTCATAACATGTTCTCATTAACCGTCTCGAACGCTTCGATTCGGTTCATCATAAAGCTCGATATTTGGGACGAGCTTTTCGCAGAATATTCAGTCGATCCGAATCAGTGTTGGAGAATTTCCCTCTCAACTTTCCAAAAATCTTTGTGGGATGGCGGAAGTTACTCTTCCATGACCTTCCTTATGCATGAAACTAGAAGCCGCATGGTGCTTGAGTTTCATAATTCAGGTAATATCTTGATATCATTCTTGTTTCATCTTGATATCATTCTGCATTGATCTTGATATCATTCTTGGTTGATCATGATATCAATCTTGGAATATCAGCTTCTCCCAATGCCCCAAGTTGGCATCGAGAATTGACATTGTTGCCTTCGGAAGAAGTGGATATTGGCGAAGTTGAAAGTGAAAAAAATTTCATAATTGAGGCAGAAGATTTCAGGCACATTATAAGAGAAGTATCTTCATTCCCAAATGATCCAAGTAATCAAACTCTTTGTTTTTGTTCATATTTACTTCAAAGAAAGTGGGTTTGTGGTTTAATTGATAAAGTTGTCTGTTTCTCACAGTTCGTGTTACTCTAACCCATTTACAAGTCAAGTTTTCTGTTGCATCCAAGGAAATTATTCTTACTAAACAGGTAATGACTGTTCATATTTCGTTCGGAGTTATTTTTGGGTAACTTTTTTCATTTCTCGAACGAACCCTTTTGGGATGTTCAGTAGAAAAACACTCTGAAGTGGTTTTGTTCTCGAGCCATTTTTTAGGTCATTTTCTATAGCGACTTTTTTCATTTCTCAAACGAACCTTTTTGAGACGTTCAGTAGAAAAACACATTGGAGTGTTCTCGGGCCATTTTTTGGGTCGTTTTCTATAGCGATTTTTTTCATTTTTGGAACGAGCTCTATTGGAACGTTCAAAAAAGTTTACTTGTCGTTTTTTATTTCTTACTATATTCATTAGAAAGGAAACTATTCTTACTAGAGACATCGCGAATGTTCAAATTCCGTTTTCTGAGTTATTTTTGGGTCAACTTTTTTCATTTCTCAAACGAACCCTTTTGGGACATTCAGTAGAAAAACACTTTGAAGTAGTTTTGTTCTCGGGTCATTTTCTATAGCGACTTTTCATTTCTGGAACGAGCTCTATTGGAACGTTCAAAAAAGTTCCCTTGTCGTTTTTGATTTTTTACTATATTCATTAGAAAGGAAACTATTCTTACTAGAGAGGTCACGAATGTTCAAATTCTGTTTCCCGAGTTATTTTTGGATCAACTTTTTTTATTTCTCAAAGGAACTCTATTGGGACGTTCAGTAGAAAAACACCTTGAAGTGGTTTTGTTCTCGGGCCATTTTTTAGGCCATTTTCTATAGCAACTTTTTTCATTTCTCAAACTAATCCTTTTGGGACGTTCAATAGAAAAACACATTGAAATGGTTTTGTTCTCGGGCCATTTTTTGGGTCGTTTTCTATAGCGATTTTTCATTTTCGGAACGAGCTCTATTGGAACGTTCAAAAAAGTGTTTTTTATTTCTTACTATATTCATTAGAAAGGAAACTATTCTTACTAGAGACGTCACGAGGTCAACTTTTTTCATTTCTTAAAGGAACCCTATTGGGACGTTCAATAGAAAAATACCTTGAAGTGGTTTTGTTCTCGGGTCATGTTCTATAGCAATTTTTTTCATTTCTCAAACGAACCCTATTGGGACATTCAGTAGAAAAACACCTTGAAGTGGTTTTGTTCTCGGGCCCTTTTTTGGGTCATTTTCTATAGCTATTTTTTTCATTTCTCGAACCAGCTCTATTGGAATGTTCAAAAAAGTTTCCTTGTCCTTTTTCATTTCTTGCTATATTCATTAGATATAATATCAACAAATGCATCCAAGGAAACTATTCTTACTAGAGAGGTAACAAATATTCAAATTTCATCCGGAGTTATTTTTTTATCAACTTTTTTCATTTCTCAAATAGAACCCTATTGGGACGTTCAATAGAAAAACACCTTGAAGTGGGTTTATTCTCGGGCCATTTTTTAGGTCATTTTCTATAACGATATTTTTCATTTCTGGAATGAGCACTATTAGAACGTTCAAAAAAATTTCTTTGTCGTTTTTGATTTCTTACTATATTCATTAGAAAGGAAACTATTCTTACTAGAGAGGTCATGAATGTTCAAATTCCATTTCCCGAATTACTTTTTGGTCAACTTTTTTTCATTTCTCAAATGAACCCTATTGAGACATTCAATAGAAAAACACCTTGAAATGGTTTTGTTCTCAGGCCATTTCTCGAAGGAGCTCTAGGAACGTTCAAAAAAAGTTGTTTAACAAGCTAATATGATTTTGTTGATGTTGTGCAGGCTCGAAAAATTCAAATTGCAGGGTATGAAGAAGGAGATACAGATCAATTCCGAATCAGTCTACATCCGATGATGTTTTTCCTTAGATTGTCATATCAATCGGAAACAGCATGGTTTTGTAAGACGATGGATGGTTCCCATACTATAATCTCTATACCAGCCTCTCACTTTAATCTTGAATATGTGGTCTATTTTCCCCATGATAGGGAAAATATAATATACACAAATGGAGTATCCTAGTCTATCATCAATCTTTTCTTTTTCTTATTTGCTACTTTTGTCATATATTCAACACTCGTTGATAAAGAAAAATTGAATGTAACTCAACGACATATTGAAGGTCGAGATAATATGGTTGGGGTGGTAGTGTCGAGGCACTACGAACATCTCTAAAACGACCCACGTAAACAATTGACATAACTCAACTAGTTATAATCATTAAGGTTTTGGGAACGAAGAGGTTTTTTTTTTTTAATTCTTGAATCAAATTCAACTTTCAATTCAATTATTTACGGTTATTCTCCACCACCACTGTTGGTTTTGATGCTGCAGGAGCAATCGTCATGGCTGCTGCAAGCGGGGACGATTGATTACTCTTCGGCTCCACCCTATTGACCTCCAAATCACCTTTTGTTATATTCTGTACATACAACCTCACATTCTCCAATATAATCGTTTTCCTCTTGGCCAACATAGACTCTCTCATTTTCTTCCCAATCAACCTTTCATCCTTCATAGAAATCCTAACCTCAGAATCCTCATGAGTGTTCCCATCGAAAATATACAGAATCTCGAGAAACCTATCAATCTTCTGCAGAGATTTACCTTTGGAATCTAGGCGCCGCACTAGCCTCTTCGCCAACCAAGTTGCCGCCGCCCTTCTCGCCAAAATTGGCTCCTTCACCTAATGTGGCGACTCTTCCGACTGCCCTTCTCGCCAAAATTGGCCCCTTCGCCCAATGTGGTGACTCTTCCGGCTTCAACATTGTCTTTGTCCCTTGCTCTAGGTTTCCCCCTTCTACTTCTTAGGTTAAGACATATTCTCGCCGAAGCCAAGGTAGTATCGTCGTTGAGCGATGATCCCTCTACAGCTTTTTATGGCCAAGAAAGTGTTTCTCTATACCTCCTCCGAACCAGGTTGTCGACATTTTCACGAAAATTGTTTCTCGACCTCTCTTTGAATTTTTCAGATCCAAGCTTCACGTTCATTCAAATCCGACGCTCAGCTTGTGGAGGGGTGTTAAGGATATTCAATACTAAATTATAGTTTACCATATATATCATATTTGATATTTTATTATAAGGCAAATATCTACTTACATAGGTATCTTTCTATATATTGTTCTTTTCATTTATTACTATTTTCATATTCTTGTAATTTATTTTATTATAAATAAATAACTTTCACACACCATTTAGATATGATGGTTTCAGCAAATATTTTAATCGATAAATGTTTTAGGAAAAAAAATTAATATTTCAGGAATAAAGATACTTATCGAGTTTAAGAATAAATCTAGGTCACAATGTGGGGTCTTTAGTGTAAATATCTCTCCACCCCCTAAGTTATTCCTAAATAATCTCAAGCAAAATAAAGTGTAATAGTTTCTAGACAGTGTCTTGTAAACTCTTCTTGATTAGTTTTAATACAAGTGTGAGTTTCCCAAGAGTAGGTTGCCTGATCTTTTGAAATTCTTAATACGCTCTATGGTTGTAGCTTTACCTAATCTTCCACATCAAAAACAAATTCTTGAGATTATACGTGAATGAGTTTTTTCATGTTGTGAGTAGCTCGTGACTCTACAAGTTTTGTGTTGAAAAGCTTGCTTGGTATTACTAAGGTACTACTAACACGATGGATGAACTCGAAGTCGTCGGAGAAATCAAGAAACTCAACACCAACAACTACATGATGTGGGAAACATGCATAATGTCCTAACTATGCCACCAGAGTTGTTTCCTAATGGCACAAACAAGACAATGTTTGCCTTGAAACCACAGTTGAAGAAGAAGAAGAGATGTTGGAGCACATTTAAGATGACCAAAAGAAGCATGGAACACGTTCGTGAAGAGCATATTTTGCTTTTCTTAAAAAAAGAACGATACGAGGTTACAACTTCTAGAGAATGATTGCTTAGTACTTCTATAGAGTCCAAGTTGATCTATTGGAAGACTACTGAACTAAATCTTAAGTTCATAATTGGAGAAGCTCAAATGAAGAGGATCATCATCTATATATTGCGACTAGAATATAGAAGGTTCGTTTGCTATACAAGAATGACATGCCAAACTGTTAGGTTATGGAGCCTGCTACTTATTTATAACTTGGTCAACGGTTATATCCTGTAAAACTATATTTGGTAAAGCTATATCCGGTAAAGCTATGTATGGTAAATAGCTATATATAGTAAATGGTTAAATTGGGTAAAGCTATATATAGTAAATAGTTATATATAGTAGATGGTTAAATCGGGTAAAGTTATATATATAGTAAACTGAACTAAATATATATCCCGTCCGGTAGAGCTTTGAAAATGTACTTTCTATTCTCTGTAATTCTCTCTTACTTCCTCAATAAAAAAAAATCCTTTTAGCCAGAGTTCTCCTTGCACTTTTCTCTATCCTGTTCTTTGTGTTCAGTGTTCATCTAAATCGAGCGTGTACATTGTTGTGCGATCCTAACAACTAGTATCAGAGCTAGGCGAAATTCACCACGATCTATGAAGATGGAAAGTTCAAAGATTGGAATTGAGAAGTTCGATGGATCCGATTTCGATTTCTAGAAGATGCAGATTGAAGATTATCTGTATCATAAAGATCTTCACGAACCTCTGTTGGGGGTGAAGCCGGATACCATGACCACGGAACAGTGGAAGCTCAAGGATCGACAAGCCTTAGGGATGATCCGGTTGACGCTATCCAGAAATGTGGCGTTTAATATTATAAAGGAGAAGTCAACGTCAGATATGTTGAAGGCGCTGTCAAATATGTATGAAAAACCATCGGCTATGAACAAGGTGTATTTGATGCGGAGATTGTTCAATCTACAGATGTCTGAAGGTGGACCTGTTGCTGATCATATAAATGAATTCAAAATGATCATAAGTCAACTGAGTTCGGTGGAAATTAATTTCGAAGATGAAATTAAAGCGTTGATTTTGATGTCATCCTTACCCGAGTCATGGGATACTATTGTTGCCGCAATCAGCAATTCCCGAAGATTTGATAAACTGAAGTTTGGTGAAATTCGAGATGTAGTTCTCAGTGAAAGTATTCGCAAACGGGAAACTGGAGATTCATCAGGCAATGCTCTCAGTGTTGATCGAAGGGGAAGAAGTAAACCGAAGGGCCCAAACAAAGGGCGATCAAAATCAAAGAACGGAGAAAAATCTCCACATTGACCAAACGTAACGTGTTGGAATTGTGGAGAAAAAGGTCACTTTCGGACAGGTTGTGCAAGACCAAAGAGGAAGCATAATCACAAATCTGGAGATGATGATGATTCTATAAATTCAACAGAAGACATTGGGGATGCTCTAATCCTCAGCGTAGACAGTTCGATTGAATCCTGGATTTTGGATTCAGGTGCATCTTTTCATTCGTCTCCAAATAAAGAGTTGTTCCGGAATTTCAAGTCTGAAAATTTCGAGAAGGTGTATCTTGCCGACAACAAAGATTTGGAGATTAAAGGAAAATGAGATGTCTGCATAAAAACTCCGGCAGGAAATCAGTGGACATTAAAGAATGTCAGATATATTCCTGGTCTAAAAAAGAACCTGATCTCTATTGGTCAGTTGGACAGCACAGGTTATGCAACAAAGTTAGGGAAGAGTTTGTGGAAGATTATGAAGGGTGCTACGGTGGTAGACGTGGCTCAAAATCTCAAACCTTATACACCACTGCAGGGTGTATGAACATAACTGTTGTTGCTGAGAGTGCTTCAAATTCAAGTGTACGGCACAATAGACTTGAACATATGAGCGCGAAAGGAATGAAGAGGCTGGCTACGAAAGGAGTTTTAGAAGGTCTGAATCTGTTGATGTGGATCGTTGTGAGAACTACGTTATGAGCAAACAGAAACGAGTTAGCTTCACAAGAACCGCCAGAGATTGAAGAAAGTGTCGTTGGAAATGGAACCATATGTGGAGCAAGGTTCGACGAAGCAAGTAGAAGTTGAGCTTGAGTTGCAGGAAAACTCACTTAGTGATGTTGTAGCAGATACTCATGAAACTTCTGAGACTATTACAGAGGAACCAGATGTGGAGTAAGGTTCGAAGACCACGAAACAAGTGGGAGTTGAGCTTGAGTTGTAGGGAAACTCACCTAGTGATGTTGTAGCAGATACTCAAGAAACTCCTGAGACTACTGCTAAGGAACCAGATGTGAAGCAAGGTTCCAAGACAACAAAGCAAGTGGGAGTTGAGGTTGGGTTGCAGAAAAAATCACCAAGTGATCTTGTAGCAAATACTCAACAAACTCCTCAGGTTGTTGCAGAGGAACCAGTAGTAGAGCAAGTGGTACCTGAACCGGTGTTGAGAAGATCATCCTGTACTATCAGAGTACCAGATATATATGTACCTTCATTACACTATCTGTTGCTGATGAAAGGGAACCACAACCCTTTGATGAGGCCCTACAGTTGGAGGATACAACCAAGTAGGAGCAAGCCATGGATGATGGGACGGCTAAGCTTCAAAAATGCGTTGTACTGAGATTGAGTACGTGGCAATAGTTGAAGCTAGAAAGAAGACAATATGGATGACAGACTATCTGGAAGAATGGGCAAGAAGTAGCATGAAGATATTCTTTACAGAGATAGTCAGAGTGTCATACAGTTGGCGAAGGAACCCGATCTATCATTTAAAGAAAAAACACAGAAGATAATACCATTTCACTTGCAGGTTAGTGAAAGATGGTGATGTGTTTGGAGAAGATAGAGGGTGCAAAGAATCCAGCAAACATGTTGACAAAATGTGTTGATGTTGGAATATTGAGGTTGTGCAAAGCCTCAATTGATATGGTGCCATGAAGACCATGAAGATGCTCATGGTCGTTTGAGAATGAAATTCTTGGTTGACTAGATCAGTCTCCAAGTGGGAGAATTGTTAGGTTATGGAGCCTGCTGCTTATTTATAGCTTGGTCAACGATTATATTTGGTAAAGCTATATATGGTAAATAGCTATATATAGTAAATGGTTAAATCGAGTAAAGTTATATATATAGTAGATGGTTAAATCTGGTAAAACTGAACTATATATATATATCTGGTTCGTTAGAGCTTTGAAAATGTACTCTCTATTCTCTATAATTCTCTCTTACTTTACATACATGAAGTCATTAATAAAAAATAAAAATAAAAAATCCTTTTAGCCAGAGTTCTCCTTGCACTTTTCTCTATCTTATTCTTTGTATTCGTCTAGATCGAGCGTGTGCATTGTTGTGCGATCCTAACACAAACTACCACTTATAGAGTTTGAAAATTTGTCTAGGTTTAGGGTTTAGGGTTCAATAACTTAGGCGGTCAGAAAGAATTAAAAGTCACATCCAAAGTTTATCAACACAGCTATCAGAGAAGACGAAGTTAAATAGTTGAGATGTCTGAACAAGCATTAGAAAACTCGACTTGCAAGTCAAACCTAGGAATTAGTGCTAAGACTAGGAGATGTCAAACTCATCTTTTGCAGGTGCGTTCCCCAGATGTATCAATCGAGAGATATAAGGCTCAAATTTTAATAAAACGTTTAGTCTAGTGATGAAGAACACTACCGTACTTGTCTCACTACTATGTTTTCTTGCATAGAGAGTTGGACTTGGAGATCTACATGAACCAACCAAAGGGATTTGAGAACCAACTGTACCCAGAGATCAACCATTAGGTACGTGTTCAAGCTCGGTTTGGGATTAATTTCTTGGTGCAACAAAAGATAATTTTTTATTTTTTATTTTTATTTCTTTTTTTATTATTATTATTTTTTTTTTTGGGTTAATGACTTAAATTTTACAAAATTGTTTGTATTTAAAGTAGGTTGATTGGATTTGAATATCAAAGGTTGTTATCATTTTCACATTAACACCACCACAGCACCATGTTCTCGGTGAGGCTTGAGAACTTTTTACGTCTTTCAGACGCAGTGTTTCAGTTGGGTCAAATTGCTGATGAAGCCGACCTGAAATTCTCTCCGTTGCAATTCTCGTTAATCGCCTCGAACCATTCCCTTGGCTTCGTCGCATCGCTGCATATTTGGGACGACTTTTTCACAGAATATTCTGTTGATGAGAGTCTGAGTTCAAGAATTTCCCTCCAAAGTTTCCATAATGCTATGTGGGATGGCCAAAACTATTCTTCAATGACCATCCTTATGCAACTAGCCAGAAGCCGCATGGTGCTTGTGTTCCAAAATTCGGGTTAGTTTTTCAAGATTCGTTCTTTTATGCATTCTTGGAATCGGATCGTTGGGAGGGGGAGCCCCACGTTCGCTAATTTAGGGAATGATCATGCGTTTATAAATAAGGAATAGTATCTCCATTGGTATAAGGTCTTTTGGGAAAGTCGGAGTGGACAATATTATACCATTTTGGAGAGTTGTGGTTCCTAACATAGTATCAGAGTCATGCAACTTATCATGTTAATAAGATCCTCAAATGTCGAACAAAGGGTGTTCTTTGTTCGAGGACTCCAAAGAAGGAGTCGAGCGTAGATTAAGGGGAGGCTCTATAATGTATTTTGTTCGATGAGAGGATTGTTGAGAATTGTCTTGAGGGAGTCCCACATTTACTAATTTAGGAAATGATCATGGGTTTATAAGGGAGGAATACATGTCCATTGGTATGAGGCCTTTTTGGAAAGACCAAAATAAAGTCATGGAAACTTTTACTCAAAGTGGATAATATCATACTATTGTGGAGAGTCGTGGTTCCTAACATGATATCAGAGTCATGTCAATAAGATCCTATAGTGTACTTTGTCAATGGTATCAGAGTCATGTTAATAAGGAGTCGTCGAGCCTAGATTAAGGGGAGGCTGTTCGAGGGGTTCATAAGTCTCAGGGGAGGCTCTATAGTGTACTTTATTCGAGGGGAGGATTGTTGAGGATTGTCGGGATGATCATTGGTTTATAAATAAGGAATACATCTATATTGGTACGAGGTCTTTTGGGGAAGCCCAAAGAAAAGCCATGAGAGCTTATGCTCAGAGTGGACAGTATCATACCATTTTAGAGGATCGTGATTTCTAACATAGTATCAGAGTCATGTCCTTAACTTAGCCATGTCAAGTCGAGAACTCCAGAGAAGGGGTTGAGTCCGGCGGTTGTGTCATTTCAAGATTGATTCTTTTATGCATTCTTGGAATGTTTGTTGTTCAGTAGAGGAGAATGCGCCGGGATGGGAACGTGAATTGACATTAATCCCTGCGGTAGAGGAGGAGTTAGGGCGACTTGAACCTGCAAAATATTTCCAAATTCGTTCAAAAGATTTCAGGCACATAATAAGAGAGGCATCTCCATTCCCTAATGATCCAAGTAATTAATCAAACTCTTCTTTTTTTTGTTCATGTTTACTTTAAACCAAGTGGGTTTGTGGTTTAATTTGGTAAAGTTGTCTGTTTCTCACAGTTTGTGTTACTCTAACTCATTCACAAGTCAAGTTCTCTGTTGCATCCAAGGAATTTGTTCTTATGGAAGAGGTAATCAATGTTCAAATTTTATGAAATTGATACGTTTTCCGTAGAAAAACATCCCGAAGTGATTGGAATAAGACTAAAACGAGCTAAATATTACTATTGAATTTGATGAAATTGACATATTTTTAGTAGAAAAACATCTCGAGTATGAGCCACATTGGAACGTTTAGAATAGGTTTTTTCTCGTTTTGGTCTCTTATGATATTCGCTAGAGATTATACTAAGACTAAAACGAAGACCAAAAAAAAAAAAAATTAGGGCATAGCTCTGACATCATGTTAGGAATCACAGATCTCCACAATGGTATGATATTGTCCACTTTGAGCATAAACTCTCATGACTTTGTTTTAGGCTTACCAAAAGGCCTCATACCAATGGAGATAGAATTCCTCACCTATAAACTCATGATCATTCCCTAAATTAGCCAATGTGGGACTCACTCCCAACAATCCTCAACACAACTAATGTGGGATCTCACGATCCACCTCTCTTGGGGCCCAGCGTTCTTACTGGCACACCACTAATATTTAGCTTTGGCTCTAATACCACTGTGAAGTTGTCGACGATACATAACACGTCAAAGTAGACAATATCTACAAGTAGTGGGCTTGGGCTGTTACATTCACTCTCGAGCCATTCTTCGTAGTGGTATCATTAGAACATTTAGAAAAGTTGATTTCTCATTTTGGTCTCTTATCATATTTACCAAAGATTATACACCCTTATAAGGAATGCTTTGTTCTCCTCGGTTGGTTTTAAAACGTGTCTACTAGGAAGAAGTTTTTCACACCCTTATATGAAATGTTTTTTTCCCCTCTCCAACTAATGTGGGATCTCACGATCCACCCCTCTTGGGGCCCAGCGTCCTTGCTGGCACACCACCGATTATCTGGCTCTGGCTCTGGCTCTGATATCATTCACTAAAGATTCACTCCCGAGCCATTCTTCATTGTCGTATCATTCTTATTTTGGTCTCTTATCATATTTACTAAAGATTGTAGTAAGACTAAAACGATGACTCTAGCTCGTTCATGAGTTGTTGGTTGATGTTGTGCAGGCTGGAAAATGTCTGATTTTAGGGTATGACGAAGGAGATACAGCTCAATACCGAATCATTCTCCATCCCATCAATTTTTTCCTTAGACTCTCATATCAAGCGGACTCACTACGGTTTTATAAGACCATGGATGAATCTCATTGTGCAATCTCTATCTCAGCCTTTGGATTTGATGCTGAATGTTTGATCTTTTTTCCCCAACCATGAATCATTCACCTCAAATGTCTCGATTTTTTCACGTTATATTTCGATCATCTGTAATTGAGTTGGCGTTTTTTTATCAATTATCGAGAAATACGTGCTTGAATGGTTGAGAATCGAAGAACAATAGACCACAACGGGATGTTGCATAGGCCATGGTCGGGTGGTAGTGTTGAGATGCCACATTTGATGGAGAAATTGAGTTCGGGAGAGTCGGTTAATAATATTTGTATTTTCTTGGCTTATAATTGTTGCGTGTTGAAATTGTTAGGTTGAATTAATTGAATTTGTCTCCCGTTAATCACAGTTTAGGATTCTCGTTCCTTCTCAAATCTAGGTTAGAGAATCAAACCGAACCAACTCCAAGATTGTCTAAGCGAGGTACATTCGTTAACTACAAATCACTCAACTATAGACCTAGAGTTGTCTTATGTTAACTAAACTTGGGAGGGGAGTGGAGAGAGTTTTCTCCGAGCTAGGAATAGAAAGGCATGGATTTGATATCATTGATAGGAATAACGAACCTCCACATTGGTATGATATTGTCCACTTGAGCATAAGCTCTCACGACTTTACTTTAGGTGTCCTATATCGTGTTTGAAAAATTCTAGCGTTCGTATTTTGGTAGGTTCTCGAGTTCCTTTCGATGACCTAATTTCCCTTGGGTTGCCCCTTGTCTTACGTTTTGTGTCGGTTGCCATTTGACATGGATTTGTAATTTAAATGATAGCTTCAAGTTTTGGATGACCCATATGATGAGAGTAGCCTATGAATCTCATGGAGCATTCGATCCAGCTCAAGATGACTTGGACGACCCATCTAATGAGAGTAGCCTACGAATCTTGTGGAGCATTCAATCCAGCTCAAGATGACTTGGACGACCCATCTGAAGATAGTAGCCTATGAATCTCGTGGAGCATTCGATCCAGCTCAAGATGACTTGGACGACCCATCTGATGAGAGTAGCCTACGAATCTCGTGGAGCATTCGATCCAGCTCAAGATGACTTGGACAACCCATCTGATGATAGTAGCCTACGAATCTCATGGAGCATTTGATCCAGCTCAAGATGACTTGGACGACCCATCTGATGAGAGTAGCCTACGAATCTCATGGAGCATTCGATCTAACTCAAGATGACTTGGACGACCCATCTGATGAAAGTAGCCTAGAAGAAGCCTTCAATCCTAGCTCAAGATGAACGGTAGCAACATATTATTATAATACTAAACAAAATAATTGATTTATTTGAGGTCAAAATTTATTGAAAACTTTAAAGCATCGCGCCTCTCTCCAATTAAAAAAAAAAAAAACTAAGATTTAAAATAATTTTTTTATAAGAAATGACATATTTATTTATTTGTCTTCTTCTCCCTCTTCTCTCTCATTCCTTTCTTTTATTTATTTATTTATAATTTCCAACGTTTTTTTTTGTCATTTTCTTCTCTCTCTTCTCCTACTTAATTTCTCTCTCATCCTATCATGCTTGAGCACAACTCAAAAGAGATTAAAATATTGTGTAATCCAAATCAAGTGTGAACACGTTCAATTAGTTCATATCTCGAAATAAAAAATAGATCTAAATTGGTCGATCGAGCTTAAATCACGACTCTTCAAAATTTAAACTCAATTTCTTGAACGTTTGAGGTCTTTGAAAGTCGAGATCTTTTTTAAAAAAAACGTATAAATACGAGTGGTTATTTAGCTAAAATAAAGTAGACCCTGTATTTACTATGAGATCGTGTACCTTACTACGAAATCGCGCACCTACTGTGAGATCTTGTAACACATACTTATGAAGGATGGTGGAAGAATTGGAGATGTTTGTTTAACTTGGAGAGACTCATCTTGAACAAGGTAGAGAATCTTCGTATAAACAAAGAACAAGATAGAGAGTGTGATGTCCCACATTGGTTAGGGAGGAGAATAAAACACCATTTATAAGTGCGTGGAAACCTTCCCTAGTAGACGCGTTTTAAAGTCCTGAGGGAAAGTCTGAAAGGGAAAGCCCAAAGAGGACAATATCTGCTAGCGGTGGGCCTGGGTCGTTACAAATGATATCAGAGTCAGACACAGCATGATGTGCTAGTAAGGACGCTGGGTCTCGAAGGGCGTGGATTTGGTGGCGGTCCACATTGATTGGAGGAAGGAAAGAGTGCCAGCGAGGATGCTGGCCTCGAAGGGGGTGGATTGAGATGTCCGACATTGGTTCGAGAGGAGAACAAAACATCATTTATACGTGTGTGGAAACCTTCCAACAAAACACCATTTATACGTGTGTGGAAACTTTTCCCTAGCAATGTGTTTTAAAGTCTTGAGTGGAAGCCCGAAAGGGAAAGCCTAAAGAGGACATTCTACTAGCGGTGAGCCTAGGTCATTACAAATGGTATCAAAAGCTCAAAGAGGACAATATCTGCTAGCGGTGGGCCTGGGTCGTTACAAATGGTAGGTCGTTACAATGGTATCAGAACCAGACAAGGCACGTTGTGCTAGTAAGGACGCTGGGTCCCGAAGGGGATGGATTTGGTGGCGGTCCCACATCGATTGGAGGAAGGAAAGAGTGTCAGCGAGGACGCTGACCCCGAAAGGGGTGAATTGTGATGTCTCACATTGGTTGGTTGGGGAGGGTACCACATTGATTGGAGGAAGGAAAGAGTGCCAGCGAGGATGCTGGCCCCGAAGGGGGTGGATTGGGATGTCCGACATTGGTTCGAGAGGAGAACAAAACATCATTTATACGTGTGTGGAAACCTTCCAACAAAACACCATTTATACGTGTGTGGAAACTTTTCCCTAGCAGATGTGTTTTAAAGTCTTGAGTGGAAGCCCGAAAGGGAAAGCCTAAAGAGGACATTCTACTAGCGGTGAGCCTAGGTCATTACAAATGGTATCAAAAGCTCAAAGAGGACAATATCTGCTAGCGGTGGGCCTGGGTCCCTAGGTCATTACAAATGGTATCAAAAGCTCAAAGAGGACAATATCTGCTAGCGGTGGGCCTGGGTCGTTACAAATGGTAGGTCGTTACAATGGTATCAGAACCAGACAAGGCACGTTGTGCTAGTAAGGACGCTGGGTCCCGAAGGGGATGGATTTGGTGGCGGTCCCACATCGATTGGAGGAAGGAAAGAGTGTCAGCGAGGACGCTGACCCCGAAAGGGGTGAATTGTGATGTCTCACATTGGTTGGTTGGGGAGGGTACCACATTGATTGGAGGAAGGAAAGAGTGCCAGCGAGGATGCTGGCCCCGAAGGGGGTGGATTGGGATGTCCGACATTGGTTCGAGAGGAGAACAAAACATCATTTATACGTGTGTGGAAACCTTCCAACAAAACACCATTTATACGTGTGTGGAAACTTTCCCCTAGCAGATGTGTTTTAAAGTCTTGAGTCCAACAAAACACCATTTATACGTGTGTGGAAACTTTCCCCTAGCAGATGTGTTTTAAAGTCTTGAGTGGAAGCCCGAAAGGGAAAGCCTAAAGAGGACATTCTACTAGCGGTGGGCCTAGGTCATTACAAATGGTATCAAAAGCTCAAAGAGGACAATATCTGCTAGCGGTGGGCCTGGGTCATTACAAATGGTAGGTCGTTACAATGGTATCAGAACCAAACAAAGCAAGTTGTGCTAGTAAGGACGCTGGGTCCCGAAGGGGATGGATTTGGTGGCGGTCCCACATCGATTGGAGGAAGGAAAGAGTGTCAGCGAGGACGCTGACCCCGAAATGGGTGAATTGTGATGTCTCACATTGGTTGGTTGGGGAGGGTACCACATTGATTGGAGGAAGGAAAGAGTGTCAGCGAGGANTATACGTGTGTGGAAACTTTCCCCTAGCAGATGTGTTTTAAAGTCTTGAGTGGAAGCCCGAAAGGGAAAGCCTAAAGAGGACATTCTACTAGCGGTGGGCCTAGGTCATTACAAATGGTATCAAAAGCTCAAAGAGGACAATATCTGCTAGCGGTGGGCCTGGGTCATTACAAATGGTAGGTCGTTACAATGGTATCAGAACCAAACAAAGCAAGTTGTGCTAGTAAGGACGCTGGGTCCCGAAGGGGATGGATTTGGTGGCGGTCCCACATCGATTGGAGGAAGGAAAGAGTGTCAGCGAGGACGCTGACCCCGAAATGGGTGAATTGTGATGTCTCACAATTGGAGGAAGGAAAGAGTGTCAGCGAGGACGCTGACCCCGAAATGGGTGAATTGTGATGTCTCACATTGGTTGGTTGGGGAGGGTACCACATTGATTGGAGGAAGGAAAGAGTGTCAGCGAGGACGCTGGCCACGAAGGTGGTGAATTGTGATGTCCCACATTGGCGAGGGAGGAAAACAAAACATCATTTATAAGTGTGTAGAAACAAGGCAGTGACTAGAATAATATTCTCGATCATAATCTATTAAAAATTAATAATTAGAAAATTTTGCAAGAATAAAAATTAAAATAGGAAACCGAGACCAAAACCGAAAAGCTTTTTGGTCCCTACCTTACCTCGTAGACATGACGGAGAAGCCAATGGTGAAGAGAGAGAAGAGTGAGGAGGGAGGATAAATAACATTTATTTTAATTTTAAAATGTTATATCAAAGTTCACTATAATAAAACAAATATAATTAATGTATAAAATCATTTTTATTTTTTAATACAACTCAATTATTATGGTTAAGTTATTTATGCAAATAAAACAGTTAATTATATTATTAGAATAATACAATTTCAAAATTAAATTCCATCCCAGCATAAAAATCCAATTTTTTCCTTTTAATTTTTATAATTTTTTATAAAAATTAATAAATTTAAAAAAATTCGAGTGGCTTATAATCGAACTAAAATTAATAACATTTCTTTTAATTTTTTAATGATTTTTAAAATAAAAATTTATCTGGAAAAAATTAAAAAAAAAAGGTAATATTTACCAAAAAAAATAAAAAATTTAAAGTTAAATTAAATAAAATTAAAAAGTGAGTAAAATGATTAAATTATTAAAGGTGAGCTGAAAATTAGGTTTTAAGATCAATTAAAAAATATTAATTAGAAAATAAAGAAGGAAACTTAGCCCACCTTTATTTAAAAAAAGAAAGAAAATCTCACCCACTTTTTAAAATAAAATTAAAAAAAAAAAAAAAGAAAGATAACCCAAACCCTCTCATCGTCTCTCCTTCTTCACGTCGTCTCCTCCGACCTTTCAGCAGCTTAGTATCGCCGCCGCCACCGCCGCCGCCTCTCTCCGGTCTACTGGTGTCGACGGAGCTCCCTCCGGGTTTGCGCTGATTTTATACTCTCCTATTGTTACTGCAATTCTCCCAATCTCCATGTATGTCTTTTTTTCTCACTTGAAAATATAAATTAGGATTGTCTAACGAAAGCATGGATGATTCTTTTTCCTTACAAAGATTAGTAGCTGAATAGGAGGGAGGGGACGGGGAGCAGCCTTGTGGAAAACTGAGGCTTTTCGTTAATTGAGGCTTTAATCATCCGTACATCTCTTTGGTCTCCGCTGAATTTTTTTTTGTTTATGGGACCAAGAATTTTCCAGCGTCTCCTTCTTTACTTAGCAGAGAATCCTTTAGGAATCTATCGCATTATCCAATTCTCTTTAAGTCCTTATCTTGTAGGAGTTTGATTCACCGAACAACCTCAAACCATATTTGTATTAGTAGATTATAGTTGGAAAGAATACAATGTCTGTTTTGAAAATTAAAATTATCTTCGTCAGATTAACCAATACAATCATCAACGATACTTTGAATTTATTGAAAGCAAAAGTCGTCTATATGCGTTCTACTTCATGTTAAGTCATTGGGGAGCTCAAAATAAATTAATTGAGTACTCATTGAATCTTTTGGTTGGGAGGCTTGTTAATTATGTTGGATGAGAGCAAGGTGAAGGTTTTAGAAGTGTTAAAAGGTGGCATTTCCTCCCGGTAAAAGTATCTTTTCAACAAAATAAAGTTTGTTGGATTTCAAATTTATATGGGTCCAAAGGTTTACAGCAAATGAGAGAACGAAAGATGTTTGGAGTGAGTTGAGATCTCTTCATTCATATTGTGAAGATTCATGGTGTGTAGGGGGTGATGAATATAATCTGTTGGGGAGCGGCTCCCAATTGGAAGACAGACTAAAGGTATGAGAGAGTTTAATAAAATTATTGATATCTTGGTTTGATGGAAATTCGTCTGTCCAATTATAATTCACATGGATTAGGAAGGTGATGGTCTTCACTCTTTGTTATATCGTTTTTTTTTTTTAATCTCAAAAGAACGGGATGTCATGTTTGAGAATTCAAAAGCGTCAAAACTGGACCTATTGCTTGGGATACCTCTTTGAAGCTTCGTTTTCCTAAGCTTTTTGCTATGTCTGCTTCTCAATATGGCTTGGTTTTGGATTTATGGGATTCTCATTTTCCATCATGGTCTCTAGTTTTTTGAAGGCTTTTGAAAGATGTTAATTCATTGCTTTGCATCATATTTTGGGTCTTTTGAACACTATTAAAGTTGGTTCTATTGAAGATTCACGATCATGGTCATTAGACTCTTTTGGTATTTTTTCTATGAAATCTTTATCAAAGAACTTGCTTCTACATCTCCTATCCAAAAGGATCTGTTTCGAGCCATCTGGAAGACTAATAATCCTAGAGAATTAATATTCCGCTTTGGATTATTACTAATGACTATCTTAATCTTTTTGAAATCTTTTCAATTAAGGGTAACATTCTACAGCTGGTTGTTGGTCATTTGCCCACAAAACTGAAGTGGCTAAATGTGGTTAATGCTCTATTATCAGAATTGTGGTTGGAAAGGAACCATAGTTTTTTTTTATTTTTTTATTTTTTATGACAAGCATCTTCCATTGTTTGATTGGTGTTTAAATTTTGCACTATTAAAGGCTACCTCACAGTGTTCTTTTTCCAAGCCTTTTGCTGATTTTTATTTATATGACATTTGTTTAAATTGGAACGCATTTATTTTTCCTTTGTTATTTCTTTTGTTTATTGTTTTTCTCTATTCACTCCTTCGTGGAGTTTGTATCTTTTTAGCATAAGTTTCTTTTCATTTCTTCAATAAAAAGTTTCCTTTGTTGGTAAAAAGAAACCTTCTTAGGTATGTGGACATATGGAGGATTGAGGTCCTTAGCGGCTGGGAGTTGAAAGGCAAGGCTAATATCTTATGGAAGTTTGCTTCTCGCGCAACCTTATGGGGAATTTGGCTAGAATCAAATAGGAGAACTTTTAAACATTAGTTGACAGTTTTTTCTACTTTTTGGAATATTGTACAACTCAATGCTTCTGGGTGGTATCACAACTATAGCAAATTCTCTGCTAATTACCCCTTTTCTGATCCTTCTAGATTGGCGAGCCTTTTTGTAGGTAGCTTTTTTGGGAGGAGGGGAGCCCTCTTCCCTCACACCCTAGGCTGTCTTTTGGTTTTTCTATTGCTCAATATATTTTCCAGGTTTCTTATATAAAAAAAGAAAAGAAGAAGAGAAAAAGAGATTGAGTACTCATTACCTACATTTTATGTTAAAGTGTCTATAGATACATTTTTGGGTTGGGTCAAGGGTTAAGGCGAGCGGTTTGAGGTTTAAGGTTTACGGTAAGAGTAGATATGCATGAATCTTTATGTTGGGAAGGGATGAGTCTTTCTATTCAGAGTGTTTGGTCTTGCAATTGGTCTGACAAAGAGCATGGATGGTTGCCATTTCAATGCTCTAAATGATTGGACTCTTAGTAGCAATTTTTTTTTTTTTTTTTTTTTTCTGATAAGAGACAATTTCATTGATGAGTGAAATTTACAAGAGGGATGTATAATCCATGGTGTTTACAAAAGACCTTCCCAATTTGCAATGAGGGAGGTATAACTATAGGAAGTAAAAATATCAGAGAGTTTATCCCTTAGTAGGAAATGATTGGGGTTGTTAGTTTATAAGCAATCATAGACATGCTGAAGATAAGTTAGTTGAGCCTCATACTATTTGTAGCAATATACAACTATGTGCTTCTCAATGGTGTTATACAAAGATAAAATTCTTTTGTAACTATCCCTTCTTCATAATTCTTCATGATTGGAAGGATTTCATGTAATTAACTCCTTTTTTGTTGTTAATACATTTTTTGGGCTTTATATTTTTTTGTTATTAATACATTTTTAGGTTTTATATTAAAAAGATTCACATAAAAGTTATCCCAAGCATTGTGTGTGCATATATATACTAACAAGAAACTGAGTTTTCATAAAGAAATATGATATAACAAATTAAGTAGTAAAGGGTAAAGTTTTGTAGCAAGATAGTTTTTTTCCCCTCTATTTTGTGGAGCATTTAAAGCAAGAGAAATAATAAAAAAATTTACGGAGATTGAGAGATCGGGTGAGGATATTTGGCCACCTTATGGGCTATACAGTTACTAAACCTTTTTGTAAGAGCCAAGTTTTGCTCTTCTAGATTGGAGTCCATTTTTGTAGTTAGTGTCATTCTGTTTTCTTTTTCGTTGTGCCTTGTTCTGTTTTTTGTATGCCCCTTTATATTCTTCAGTTGTCTCAATGAAAACGTGATTTCTTAAACATAAGAAAGAAAGAAAGATTCTCAGCCTCTCTGGTATGTTGTTGTATTTCAATACTATGTTTTTACAAATTAGTTTTGCTTTAATATTATAAATTTTGATATTTAGGAAACAAAGACTAATAAATGAGTAGAAAACAAGATTAGTATACAAGCAATTATTGTAGATGAATGAAGGAAAGAAAAACTTAATAGATTGAGAAAGTTTCTTCTCCCATGATTGTAAGCGATGAGGATGTTGTCAAACTTCCTTCAAGAATTGTACTAATTATGAACTGGACCAACTATTAGATTGACATCTTTTCTGGATCATTTGGATGAGAAATGTAGACTTGGTTAAGCTGATATATATGTATATATATGTGTGTGTAATATTTTCTTAAACAATCGAGCTTTAATTGAGATCAAATGAAAGAATACAATGTTTTAAGGAAAAAGTAAAGAATAAAGAATACAAGGAGAATATAAACAACCCCCAACAAGAGCAAACTAGCATAGAAGGGTCTCTAATTAAGTGAAATAAAACCTAAAAGATAATTACAAAAGCTTTGCACACGGAGGGATAAAGAGAGTTGTGAAATCTAACAAGGGGCCTCAACTTAGGCCACAACTCACTCCAACGTCTCTTAGACCCTCTAAATATTCTGTTGTTTCTTTCTTTCCAAGGACCCCACAAATAGCACTAAAGCTTGCGAACCCAAGAAGCAGCCCTTTTCACAAAAAAGGGATGGAGAAGAGGCTTCTCCACCATGAAACATGAACTAGGATATTGACTCTGCTTTGAAGGAATTTTTTTACCTTCTTTGGGAATTTAATCTTCCATTGCGTGGAGAAGATGGAGACACTTGGAAAACATCAAAAGAAAGAACTACAGGCAAAACCTTTTAGAAGGACTAAGGTTCCACAGAAGAATGTCTTTTCTCCCCTAAGAAATAGAAAATCTCCCACAAAACTGAAAGGAATCTTTACCAAATAGGGGCTGGTAAAAGCCAAAAGAAATGGACGATAAGAGGAAGGGAGGTTGGAAGCCACATAATGAAATTTGTGATAATATTCAATATTACAATACTTTTCTTGACTTCTTTTTTTTTTTTTTTTTTTTAATGTAATTGGTTGCTATCAAAAAATATCTTTGAAAAAGAACATTTAGAAACATTTTATCGTATTTTTTTAAATTACTATTACATTTTAAAAATCTCTCTCATAGTTTATACTACCAAAAGTTTTAGATGCATGGACATTACCAAGAAAATTGATTGATGAAAAACACAAAAAAGTTTCAAGGTTATGAACTCTAATTGGAAGTGAAAAGCGGAAAAAAATCTAACAAAGGCATGGATATCAAAGCCCCTTAATTTGTGCAAATATCATTAAGGGAGTAGCTTGCAAATAAAGAAAAGAGAAAACGCCAATAAGAAACTTTAGTCTTGATAAAAACCAAAATGCTAAATGTTTATCTTGAAGTTCTCTAATTTTTCAAGCCAAACCTCAGAGGTGATAGCTTCAACAACTTTAACTCATATTAGTTGAGCTTTTGGATGCAATAAGAGAGGAAGAAGAGAGTTCAGAGGACAAGGATTAACATGCTGGTTGGTGGACCATTTTAAATTTCTAACAAAAGAGAGAACTCAAATATCTTCCTGAAGTTTTTATGGGCCTCACGGAAAACATATCCCATAGTAGAATGTGCTAAACATCTCTTTCTATTTTGTGGAGTGATGAGTACACTTTGGGATAGAAGGATGGTGGTATTTCATTTTCTTTTTCTTTCTTTTTTAAGAAGGAAACAAAACTTTTCCTTGATGTATTGAAAAGATGCTAATGCTCAAAATACAATGTTCAAAAGACACGACGTCCAAAAAGGAGTAGAGAGAACAGTAAAAATGACAGAAACTATAAAATCACTAAACTAATATCAGATTCAAAAGGAATTATGAAGGATATAGAAAAGCACGTCAATTGAGATATATATATATCTTGAAGAGAAAACCCTGCGAATAACTTTGACGGTAAGTCTTTAAATGGGCTGATTCAAATAGATCTATCCAAGGGAGAAACTTTGATAATATATATTTACTTTGTAGTGCAAAATTCAAAGACCGTATGAATCTTTGTGTTTTCCCACGCTACTTATGTAGCACTGAATAACTTGTAGTGGGAACTGTAGATAATTACAGTTTTTCTATGTAGTACTATAGAAAATGGTTTTTGAATCAGACTGAATACAAAAAGATGTAAATAGTATTAGAATAAAAGAGTATGCTTAAGAAGTTGAATTTTACTTTGGATATTATTGAAAGAGGTAGACATATTTATTTGTATGCCTATTTCTAACCCTTCATCCATCTGTTTGTGATACTGCAGGTTGATGCATTTATAGTGGCAGTGAAAGTAAAGTTGGGTTTAGTTGACGTGGTAGTAGAGTATTGTGGTGGTGCATGAAACTTGTTAATGATAAAGCTATGTCGTTAACACCAAAGGAGCCGAAGCATGTTATGAAGTTTAGAGGAGGATCTGTATTGGGTAAAAAGACGATTCTTAAAAGTGACCATTTTCCTGGATGCCAGAACAAGCGCTTATCACCTCAAATAGATGGTGCTCCAAATTACCGTCAGGTGCGTCCCTCCTTTTGTTTTTCCTTTTTTTACCAATTCCTACGCTTACCATGTATAACAGAAGTGTTTTCTCCCAATTCCCTTTGTGCAAACCGCCATCTTGGTTTGGGCCTTCCAAAAGGAAATCCCTTAGGACTTTTTCTATGGATTTTAAAATCTTGATGGGTAATTATCTTGATGGGTAATTTGATCCAAGAAAGAATGTAAATAAGCATATTGGAGTGGTGGATTGAGCGAGTGCCTACCACATTTAGATATAAAAGAAAACTTTCAGCTATGAAGTTTGTGCGGTATTCTATCTACAATGGGATGCCAAAACTGAGAACTCTTTGGATTTCCACCTAGAGGAAGGCCAAGGTGGTGGGTGGCTAAGCTCCAGCTGAATTTGGTGAGGTCAATAGATCAATTTCTTCACGAGGTACTTTCTTTTTGTAGGAAACAGTAACAACTCATTGATATGATGAAAGATATAGAAAGAATTCACATTGGATGAAAATAATTACAAAAAATATATCCACTGATTAGCGAAGGTGGTAATACTATAAAAATAAGTGCAGATAATATGCTCCAAATAATAACTAAAAGGGAAGTAGATTCAATAAAATAGCCGTTGTCCCTGTTCAAGAAGATATGAGCATTACATTTCAACTTTGAATCATAGGTTTCAAAAGAAGACACAAACATGCTTAAGCTAAAGGATCTTTTCGTTCTTTTAGATGGGTGCCCCAAAAATAGAAGGGAGATAAGAGAGAGAGACTATCACCCTGAAAAGCCCATCCAAGGGCAGGATCTCACGCTTACCATAATTTATGTCTAGCCTTCATGCCTTCTCGAAGACTTGATTGAGGTCACATAGATTCTCCAGGACTTTTCCTCCATAGTAGAGAATAATAATGTATCATCTGCAAATTGCAACTGATTGACCCTGAAAGAAGACTTTCCAATGTTGTTGGTCTTGATCTTGCTCATATCAGCTCCATGGGAAAGAAGGTAACATAGGCAATCCGAGAACAATAAAGAAGAATGGGAGTTGGGTCTCCTTGCCTTAGATTTCTGGTTGGTAAGGTTTTTCCTTGTGGCCTACCATTCATAATGATCGAATAATTTGAACTAGGGATGCATCCATATATCCATTTTGTCTTAAGATGGCCGAAGTCTTTAACTTCGAGAACTGCATCTAAAAAGCTCAGCCCTTCTTTTTGTTAGTACATCAATCATTAATGATTTCATTCGCTATCAATGAGGCATCTAGAATTTGTCTTTGAGAAACAAAGGCCCTTTGGTTTCAGCTATACTGAATAGGGGAGAACTTCCTTGACGCGATTCAACAAGACTCCAACAGTAATCTTGTATGAACGTGGTATGACACCAATAGGTCCGTAGTTTGCATTAACTTTCTTTGTTATAAAGGTATATAAATCTAGTTTAAGGTCAAATTGATGATTCCAACCTGAAAAAAAAAAAAAAAATCGTGGAACACCATGATATCTTCTTTGAAGATTTCCCATGGATTTAAAAAGAATAAATCTGAAACCATTTAATTTTTTTTTTTTTCCCCAAAGAGTTGACTGCATTTAACACTTCATCCTCAGAAAAATAGCATTCTAGAGAACAAGATTTCTTCTTGCCGGTTGGACCCCAATTCAAGTAAGTGGGGAGTAACCTTGGGTTACTGTCTTTCGTGTAGAGGTCTTGATAAAAATCCAGAAATTCCTCCTCGATTTCTTTAACTTTCAATAAACTAGTCCCTAATGTACACAATATTTCAGAAAGAGAAATTTTCCTTCTAGGAACTGCTAGGATTCGATGGAAGAATTTTGTGTTTCATCCTCCTCTTTTAACCATTGCAACTTACATCTTTGCCTCAACAGGTGTAGTCCATGGGTGTCGGATCAAGACTTTTGTTTCTTGTTTCTAATCACACATCTGGAAGTTCATTGTTCTGATGGTAGTGATCCCCTATCTCCAACGCTATCAAAATCAAGCAAGTTCAGGAGATGATGAACAATATAGAGCCACCACACCCCATAATAAGAAGTCTACAACTTCAAAACTTTAGTACTAAACCATGAGTTAGGCTACGAGTGCATAGAGCGAGAAGAGAGGCCTTTGCACTTACAAATATATTGATAAGAGATGTTGTGAACAGTTTATAGTTGCAATTTTCTGTTCTGAAATCAAAGTGTCTCCACTTTGATAAGCTTCCTGAAATCTTCCCCGGAGAAGCCCTTTGTGTGGAACTGTAATTATGGATGCATTCCAATTAATTAACTGGTTGTTTTAATTGTGTAGTTCACCATTCACTAATCATTCTACTTTTGACAATGTTTCATTAGGCCGATTCATTAAAAGTCCATGGTGTTGCTATTCCTACAATTGTTGGGATTCAGAACGTTCTCAAATATGTTGGAGCTCAAAAACATAGGCAACAAGCTCAAGTTCTTTGGATTAACCTTCGGGAAGAACCGGTAAATCCCCTCATTGAAATGTTTTGTTGTTTCTTTGGTCGGTTGGTTTCTTTTTATGTTTTGTCTTAACAAATTTTTTTTTGGAACCCTTCTCCAATGCTGCTATACTCTGTAGGTATTTTTGTTAATTTCGTATGGTGCCTTAGTCACAGTAATATATGCACCTAAAATTTCTGCTGAAGAGGTGAACAAAATTATTGATAATTTTTATGATGACATCAATTTTGGAAATTATGGGACTTTTTTTTAATAAAAAAACATACGAACTAACTGGAATAATGAAAACATAAAAAAATGTTTGAAGCAAACAAACTCTCCATAGGAGTGAACGAGAAACAACACTAGAGTGCATTCCCAATTGGCAGTGTGATATAACGTGAACTCTTTATTGAGAGCATTCCCAATTGGCAGTCTAACATAACGTGAACTCTTTATTGTCCACTTGAATCATGAGGAATAAATTGGCTTTTTAATTTAATGTTACACGGTGTAAAGATTTTCCTATTATTATTCACAATATAGTTAATTAAAATTAAATAATCCCTACTTTATTCAAAACTACTTTAAAATATATATATATAGATATATATATATATATAGCTACAGTCTTAGATTCATTTTTCTATTTTATTGGAAAGCAAGAGGATTCCTGCATAGATTGACCCTAACTCAGGAATATAGTCATCACAGTTGTATATGCTTGTTAAATTTATTCTGGAGAATGTGTACTTGAATTTTTGGCCAGCAAGCATATGGTGTCTAGGGCTAAATGACATCATTTTCTAAAAAGTTGCCGGAGAAACCCATTGGCATATGTTAGTATTTTTTTACTTAATATTTATCATGTAAATCATTCACGTCACTTAGAATGGGTTGTGATTTTGTTTATTCATTTTCCTGTATTGAATTAGGTGGTATATATAAATGGACGTCCATTTGTTTTGCGCGATGTGGAAAGGCCTTTCTCCAACCTTGAATACACGGCAAGTTATTTAGAAATATTACCCTTTAAAAACTGACATATGTCTTCCTGTTCCTTGACTAAAGAAGTTAGTACAACATACCTTCTTCAATGGGAGGGGCTACTTATTTATTATGCATGTGGATGTGCTTAACAATTATCTTCTTCTGTAGGTCAAATCCAAGAGTGTAACCTTGGTTTTGGATATTAATTATCTCACATTCTACTGTATTTTCGTAGTTCATTGTTTACAGCTTATTATTACTCATTTTGTATTATTTGAAGTGCTTGTGTTGTTTTTTCTCCTGCTGTATGATTTGTATAAAAGATTAAAAAGGGAACACATGTTTCCTTCTGGGTCGTGTAATTTCTTTAGGATTATTGTACTGGTTACTCTTTTTGTAGTCAAATCATGCATGTATCACATTATGTATATCCCTCTCCAACTGAAATATTAAAAGCAACATTATATCAGAAAATTATCGCTTTTTCTGCTCACCAGTGCACAGGGGCAGTTTTATATTTTTTTTATTGGGTTGTAAATGAGAGAAGTTGCATAATTCATGCTAATGTAATGGTGAAAAAAAAAAAAGAATATCCTAATATTTTGGTTTGATGGCTGTGCTCATATTCTCATTCTGATTTTAATCCCGTTTTAGTACGTATCTCTATTACCCTATTATCCGATTTCAATTTATGCATCGATTTTGGTTCTGTTTGGTGTGTTGAAAAGTTGTGTGTACGACGCTTTGGTGGTTGAAGGCCTAATCTATATTATGAGGATTTGGGGGTATTTAGATTTTATTCTTGTCATATGCGACATTGCATGGTGAAAATCATACTGGAAAGTATAACCTGGTTTCATGTGTTCGTATTTAAATTTGAATTAGGGAATCGACAGAGCTAGGGTTGAACAAATGGAAGCTCGGTTGAAAGAAGACATCTTAATTGAAGCTTCAAGGTATTTTATCTAAGAAAAAACGTGTAAAGGGACTATGAGGCAAGTGAAATAAGTAAAGAGACCTTAGGGTATGGGTTCAAGCTTATGATAGCTGCCTTCTTAAGATATCTGGCAATCACATTCTATAGCCGTATACGAATTTATTGAACTTTATGAAAAAAGAAGCTTTAAGGTTTAGTATATGTGTTGTGTATTCCATTAAATAGTTTAATGCTTCTTTTTTTTTAAAAGTTCATTTATTCTACTCTTGTTTTTTATTTGATGGCAAATTTTATTTTCAAATCTGACTTAGCAGATATGGGAATAAGATTCTTGTGACCGATGAAATGCCTGATGGTCAAATGGTAGACCAATGGGAACTGGTGTCTCATGATTCCATCAAATCACCTCTGGAGGTATCGATATTGTGTTAGAGCATTTGAAGGGTACTAGTAGGAATATTATTAGGAATCTAGTAGTGGCATGTTTGTAATTACTTAGAAATTCACTTGTGTTCATAGTTATAAATTGAAGGAGACAGAACTTTTGGGTAGGCAGTTTTTGGACGGTACCTAAAATTTATATTGATATTAAGAGGAAAAATTACACTATCCCAAACGCTTTGAGAGGCTTGGACTCTCCCACAAGCTATTTCTAAAAGTTGCCTACACCTTACTTCTAACTCCTCTTCATAATCATAAACACAAACCAATTTCTAAGCATACAAATATGCCCCTGCTAATATTCTCATTATTTCTAATGTACTAACGCATTAAAAGTCACTTTAAATTTAGTGTTTGCTTTATCAAGATATCTACATTCAAATTAGCCAAAATGTTACTTTTGTTGTAGGTGTATGAAGAATTACAAGTGGAAGGAGTCCATGTAGACTATGAACGTGTCCCAGTAACTGATGAAAAGTCTCCGAAGGAGTCAGATTTTGATATTTTGGTGAGTTATTAGTGTTATAAACTCTGAATATACCAATTTTGTTTCTTCCTACTTTCAGTATGTATTCATGTGTTACATAAGGTAGTTTTGCTGAGACTCTTATACACTAGGAGATGGAAAAAAAAAAATTCTTTAAAGAAAGAAATGAGATGTCTCCATGCTTCATTTAGTATTTTTTTTTTTACTGGAAAGTTAGAGTCGTAGTTATAGGAGGATAGAAAAAACTGTCCTCTCTTTTTTTTTTTTTTTTTTTTTTT
>NW_019268539.1:1508715-1560607 GCF_002738365.1 Cucurbita moschata
TTTTTTTTTTTTTTTTTTTTTTTTGTTAGGTCTTGAAGATTCAAAGATATTTCAAGTCAAGTAAGTACTCAAGTTCTTCTCTGCAATTTATCTTGAATTTAAGCTGTTGTTGCGTGGAAAACAAGTATTTTTAAATTCAGTTGTCTAATGGTGGATTAACATTGGAAGAAAAGACGAAAGAACAGGAGCTTTCCTCTGTTTCTTCTTAAGTATGGTGTCTACATGTAGTTTGAAGATAATTTGTTGTTATTGTCAACCCCAAGGATCAGATGAACGGTTCAGCCATTACTGGCCCCATCAGGAAGGAATGCGCTGAGCACTGGCTAAGAATTGCAAGTGCTTCTAATGCCTTAGTGTGAGAGTCAGATATCCTAAGAAATTAGGGCGTAGCATGTTTTAGGAATCTTTTTTGTTTCTGTTAGTTTTCCTTTGCTTTGTTTTAGATAGGGAGCAGGCTAATTTTGAAGGTTTCTTAATCTGACAAGTCGCTCGAGTTTGTTTTTCTCCTTTTGATTTTGGAACTTATGCTGTTTTGCTGTAGATATGAAGGACGCATGTTTTGTAACTTCAATATCTGGAGAAATATTGGAAACTTTTGCGCTCTTAAGATATATATATATATATATACACTCCTTGGTCATTTCTTATTAAAAAAAAGTAAAAAGAATTTGGTTGGCTAAGGTCAGAACATTCAGACTCGATCAATTTTAATTCTCAGAGGGGTTTGCGAAGGAGAGTAAGAAGAAACTAGTTAAGCCAAGTTATGCTCCAGAATCAGAGGTCCTATGCAGATTTTGTCAAGCAGTAGGGTAGTTCTATCGGCTTCTTGGTTACAAAAGGTGTTTGAGGTAATTGACTTGAATTGGGAAAATTTGATAGTCATATCAAAGATTGAATGCACATGATGATTGGGAAGACATTTCTTGTGAGATGAAGAAGACTTTTCAGATGATTTGCTTTGATTTGAATATTGATGGATGTAATGTGGGAAGTTGAGATTTAATTTAAAGAGTAAAACATGTTTTTTTTTACTGTAGAAACAAGAAACAATACTTTAAATTAATGATAAAAAAGTTAAAGGGATTATTAACGTACGAAGTCTACAAAGAGTAGACGAAGAAAGAAGAAAGCAAAAGTAAAGTAGAAAACAAAAGAACAAGAGTACAAATAAGCCCTCCAATTGGAGCAAACATCAGAAAATGAATAGCTTGAAAACCTGAATAGAGAACACCAATAAGAAACTTTAATCTTGATGAGTTCAAAACAAACTTCCCAATCAAGAAACTTATAATCCAAGATTTTCTGGTTTCTTTCAAACAAAATTTCTGAACGAATTTTCTTGGAAGCATTAATCTGTAGAATCTTTGCTTTTGTTGGAAGGGAAGGGTCACAAAGGAGATGTTGAATCCTTGTGCGTGAATCCAAACCAAAAGCTTGGTACATATTAAAAAGACTAAAACAAGCACACCAGCAATGAAATACATAACGATGGAAAAAATGGTGATTCTGATCAGAGTTTGACATGCACAAAGGACAAATTTAGGGAGATAATGGCACGGAAGGGAGCTTTATCTAAAGCCTAACTGAAGTTTTAGAAACTTCTTTTGGGGTGCTCGGTTAAATGGAGCTGGACTTCCTTGCCCCTTCACAATGGTGGCCTTGGAATCGGATCATTGAGACAGAGGAGCAAATGTTTTTCTCTTGAAACGGCTGTGGACATTTGTGCAAGAAGAAAATACTTTAGGGAGGACGGTGGTTGCTAGTATCTATGGTTGTGAGCCTCTGGGATGGATGTTTCTTCCTTCTAAACGAGTTTCTAAAGCAAGACCATGGGTTGACATATCTAAAAACATTGCTTTCTTCGTGAATTCCATTAACTAAAAGGCAAATAGTGGGGAAGAATCAAGTTCTGGCAAGATGAACAGGTAGCAATGCGTGGATGGTATGACAGAGCTTATTGGTCCTTCAAAAAATCTGGCAAGCTCACTGCTCAGTCAGCCTTTTTTAAGTTAACCAATACTGCTTAGCTTAAATCACCTTGGAATCCTCCCATTAACTTTTTTACGCTTCCCTCTTGGGAGAAATCAACACGAAATACTTTGGAATCCTCCCATTGAAATATGAAAGATAAGCTGGACGGGTGGAGAAGCCTCCTTTCAAAAGAGGGTAGTGTTATCCTCGCACGATCAGTATTTAATAGCCTGCCTATTCATCACTTTTCTCTTCCAAAGGCTTCAAAGAACGTGTCAACTCTATGGAAGATATTATCAAAGACTTCATATGGAACGGTGGCATGTATAAGTGATATCAAAACTTAGCAAACTGGGAGTGGACTTCTTTTCCCATGACGCTTTATGGTTGGGTATAGACTCTCTCACTCACTAAAATACTTGCTTATTTAATGGATTTGGAGATTTACTCAAGAAGGAATTCCCCTCGTTTATGGTGCTAATTCTCAAGGGTGGTTGATGAAAGAATTCGAGAATCAAGGGGAAAAAAAAGTAACAAGCCTTGGGTGGACATGCCAAAAAATGTGCTTGCAATCAAATTCGATTTTGGATGGATATTTGGCTTGATCAAGCTTCTTTTCAGTCTTGTTTTCCTGACCTCTTAAGTCATCTCCAGCAATAAAGGTGCTTCCATTCTGGAGTGTTGGCATAATTGTAAGCAATCCTGAAACTTTGGCCTTTGATGAGGGCTGTTTGGTAGAGAAGTAGACAGTTGGGTGGTGATCATTGAAACGTGGATTTAGTATGCCTAAGTCAAGCTGGTTTGGTTAACTTTGTCCCTTGAGAGTTCTGGAATTTACTCCACAAGGTCAGCTTTCTTAAGCCTCCCTAACACCACTTCAAAGGCTAATATTCCCCTCACTAGCTTGGTGTTGAAATGTAATTGCTCAAAGAAAAAAATGCTTCTCTGGTCAATGGCATTCAGAAACTTTAAAACTGATGATTTGCTTCAAAGAAGTTTAGATGTTGGGCTTTGTCTCCATCTGGTTGTAGATTATTCTTGAGGGAGATGGAAGTTATTGGTCACTTGTTTCATCACTGTTCCTTGGCTTTTTAAGGCCTGCTATTTTCAAAAATCTAGGGATTGTAGATTTTCTTCCCCGGCTCAATGGTTGGCTCTTTGAAGGTCTTTAATAGTTGGATTCTGTTAGGCAAAGCTAGGATTTGGAATATTGTGCTACTGGAGCTCTTTTGTGGCACTTATGGCTTGAAATAAATGATAGATCTTTTCCAGATAAGTTTCTTCCTTTCAACTCTTTTTATAATTTGTACTCTTGGTTGGCCTCTTTACCTTTTAAATCTTTTTTTTAACTGCAACCTCCTGACAGTTATCAGTGATTAAAAAAGCGCTAGTCAAGTAGTTTTTTGTGATGAAGTTTCCTCTACCCCGTCTTTAGATTCTTTTCTTATTCTAATTTATATATTTCTCTTTGCTTTCTATAAAAATTTAATTACAAATGGACCTACTTACCCATCATTTTGTACTTTCTCTATCTTCTCGCTTAACGGTTTTACTCGAAAGGGATGAATTCTTTATATCATTCTTCCTTTTCATTAATGATTGTAGATGTCGATGCTAGTTGTGCATTTGACTGAACTCATTTGGCATTTGCTTGCTATTTCATTTAATATAGAATATTTAATATATCAGTGACTAGAGTTTGAATCCACGATTTTAAAGGCTCCAATTTTAATTCAATTAAAGTAAAAGCACCCACATGAACATAGTTACAACTTGCGTCTAAACCCACGGTGTCATATAGTTCTCCCATTCATTTATCTTTAATTGGTGTTTTTTATGCTTGTTGGAGTAATTTTTTTTTTTTTTTCTTTTTCTCATTGTTCTGTTTGTAGCTTGGTTGGAATATCCTGTTAGGTACATTATCTAGTATTCATTCTTGTATACAGGTTCGCAAAATTTCTCAAGTTGACATAAACACGGAGATAATTTTCAATTGTCAAATGGGTCGTGGGCGAACTACAACTGGAATGGTGATTGCAACTTTGGTCTACTTGAATCGAGTTGGAGCTTCTGGTAGTAATGTTGTCTTTTGTACTCAAATTAATGCAAAATATCTTTAATTTATAGTTATATAATTTTCTTTTAACATTATTTCTTATATAATGTTGTTCGAAGAAAAGTTAGATTTTTTTTGTTTGGAAACTTAGTGTTAATCATCTATCAACCCGAAAGCCTAAGCTAATAGGCTAAGGTAAATTTACTTATATCAATGCTTTCATTCCCTCTCACTTGTGGGCATGAGAATTTTAGAAGGTTAAACAAGTGGAAATCAATATTAATTGGGGAGGAAATGAAATTATAGAGGTTCAAACACAAAACCTCGTACTCTAGTATCCTGCCTTAATAAATGAAATTTCCACTTAATAAATGAAAAGAGACTGACGCTCAAAGATACAAAGCATGGACATAAAAAGATAACATAAAAGAAACACCCACAACAGAAATGTCTCTAAGCAAACAAAACATAAGAGAAACTTGTAAATAAAGTGCATGGAAAATTAAGCATAACTTTAAAGACCACCCTTTGAAAACTAAACCAAAGACAACTTCAGCGAACCATGAAACAAAGGAAAAAGGCCCAAAAATAGAGTTGAATAGAACCAACAGGGGGATATTCTGAAGAGAGTTCCATCCAAATATAAAACCCTACAAGGAGAAAAGCAGAGCTGAGCTCCAAACCATCAACAGAGAACCAATGAACCCAAACCTCCAAAGAAGCAGAAGTACCAACTAAAAATAATCTATAATCTTGAAGTGAACAATAAAAAAAAATGACATCCTTGTGTGTTCATGAGAGGAATTTCACGTAATTCGAGGTCACAAGCTTCAATAAGAGAAACATATTTGTCACTTTCATGAATTAATGCCACTAAATTGTCAGGAAAATGGAGTCTATACTCAGATGGTTTTGAACATTGAACTGTTTCCAATGTTCTAAGTATGTGATATCTTGGTAGATCTTAATTAGTATTTCCTGAGGTACGGAACTTTCATAGAGTAAATGAAAGGATATGCAAATGCATGCCAAAAATCAGCTCAAAACAAGTGAAGCCAAACCAAAAAAAACAGTGTCAAATGCACAATAAATAGGGAAAGGGCTTCAACTATTAAAAATAAGAAACTAAGGATGGCCTTTAATGTTTAAGAATAAGAAAGCAAAGGATAATATTCAAAACTCTTCAAATGTGGGTTCTCAAAGGGAGATATTAAAGCAGCAGCCTCATATTTTCACTAGATTCTTAAATTCTTAGTCATCAAGTTGGAGAATTTGTTTTTGGATTATTTTCCTTTTATACGGAAAAATGTGTAGATAAACCTGAGAATTATGCCTGAACATCATAAAACTTAGCGAGCTCAGAATAGTTAAAAAGAACTACAAAGCACAGTAAGACACCCAATCTGACATCATCATGAAAATAACACATTTTTCATATTGTGTGAAGAGGGTGTTGTGGCAGATAGATATTGAGCCACGTTTTGTTGTATATGTATTTGGTTCAAGTGCGATTAAAGAATTTTTTTTCAAGGGATTTGAGTGCCTCGTAAGTGTGGAGAATTATTCATTATCTCTCTATGGACCCCATGTATTTCTAATTTAATCAATTTCCACCATTTATTTTTAGAACAGAATGGGTACACTTGGGTTTTCATATGTATCTTGATCAATTTTTTTCTGGGAGGATCTTGCTTTTCTTGGGAAGATCTTTTCTGTGGCTTCTTTTGTTTTTACATGCCTATAGTTGCACATTTCTTAATGAAAGGTTCTCCTAATTTTTTTCAGTATATCATGATTTTTATTGGAGAGAGGGAGAGATTGTGTTTGATGTGATCCATTGGTTATGGGTCAGGATTGAAGTATTAGTTTTTTGTTTAAAGGGAAAAAGGAAAGTATTAGTTTTATCTTTATTTTGCTAGATTAAAGAGCGTTTATCATGAATACTTCTAATCTGAGGTTTTCTTATCATGGTTACCTTTATATATTAGTAGATCATTGTGTTTCAAAGCATGTAAACGTACATGGTAACTGCTTGCAAGCTGTATTATAGTTTTATTAGTTTGTCTCAGAGACCCTGTAAAATATTTATTTAAATTAGAGAATCCTTCTTGTTCAAGATTTAGGTTTCTTTTATGAAATAACTTAAATGGCTAAAAAAAATTCTTGCAAGGACATTAAAATTATTTTTAGGTCTTATTTGGTTATTAGAGCCCTTTTGTTTTAGTTTGGCTCCCTCTGCTGAGCTCCTTTTTTGTATGCCCCTGTATTCCTTCACTTCTTCTCAATGTTTTTTTTTTAATAACCAAAAAAAATGATAACGAGCAGTTCTTGCAAGGATATTAAAAGTATACACATAATCCCCTAAATTAGTTGGATTTTAGCTGGATTATGTTAGTATGCCGTTAATGTTAATGTTAATCTTGTTACCGAATCATCTAGGTATCACAAGGACAAATTCAATTGGAAAAGTTTCAAATTACAGTACTAATGTCGATGACAATTTGCCAAATTCGGACGAAGCAATTCGTAGAGGAGAGTATGCAGTTATACGAAGCTTGACTCGAGTATTGGAGGTACTTGATGCTGTCTCTTACCACTTTTTGCTAAATTTCTTAGCTAGTATTTTTTTCCTATTATAACAAGGATAATTCCCTTCAGGGTGGTGCTGAAGGCAAACGACAAGTGGATAAAGTCATAGATAAATGTGCCTCCATGCAGGTAATCTTTGAACCTAATCAATACTGGCACATCCTCTAATTGATATAGCTGATTTAAGTCGAAGTGTAGGTTTCTTTTTTTACTTGCTATTCTACTTTCTATTGTTGTCTTTTCAATTTTATCATGAAATTCACAACAATAGGATGTGTCGTTAAATTGAACTACAGAATTTGCGAGAAGCAATTGCCACATATCGCAACAGTATTTTGCGGCAAGCTGATGAGATGAAGAGAGAAGCAGCATTGTCATTTTTTGTGGAGTACTTGGAAAGATACTACTTTCTCATATGCTTTGCTGTTTATATCCATTCAGAGAGATCAGCTTTACGTTCTACTTCATCCGGTCATTGCAGTTTTGCTGAATGGATGAAAGAAAGGCCTGAACTGTATAGTATCATACGCCGGTATAGCAAATTGCATTATGTAAATCTTTCCGTTCTGTCTTCATCTTCTTTTTGATTCATGGGGGTTGGTCCAAGTTATACACTTATAACTAGTTCTGGTGCCAATTTCAACTTAAATGCAATATTTGTTTTGGATGACACAAGAGATTAAAGAGATGATCGGTCAAAAGCCTTGGCATTGCCTTGGAGAAGCTGTGGTAAAAGTTTTTCATGAACTTCTTTTTCTTTTTTAAATCATGGGGGTTGGCCATTAGTCCAAGTTCTACACTTATAATTGTTTCTGATACAAATTTTAATTTAAATACTATATTTGATTTGGATGACACAAGAGGTAAAGTGATGATCGGCAAGAATCCTGGCATTGCCTTGGAGAAGCTGCGGCAAAAATTGTTGGGGAACATTTTTTTCCGATGGCCAGTTTAAGAAAGATACAATAGCTGCTGGTGGTCCAACCACTTTATTGCATTCTATTATACTGATCCACATTGACTTGATTATGCTAAGTGAGGAGTTAGTTGTTATGTTGGCTTTCTGGAATCTACCTTCACATGATTTGCATCCAAATATACATTTTTCATACATTAGTTCTTAATGCATCAATTTTAGTTCGGCTTGATTCAGTTGTATGCATTGAAATCTTAAACACGTGTTGTGAAATGTAATCGGGATACTTCAACAGTAATTGCATATGCATTGACAAGTACTATCTCAGAAGATTGCTTATGCTATTTATCTTGTTTATTGAATACCAAGGTCATACTGTATCTGAATTCACAAAATTTTATCCCCTCTGAGAATCCTAGATTTCTGGAGCAAACTATAGCTAACTTTCTTGTCACACTATTTTGTGCGTTTGAAGGTTGCTGAGAAGAGATCCTATGGGTGCACTCGGATATGCAAGTTTGAAGCCTACCCTGTTGAAGATTTCTGAATCTGCTGATGGTCGTCCTTCTGAGATGGGTGTAGTCGCTGCCTTGAGAAATGGGGAGGTTCTTGGAAGTCTAACTGTCTTAAAGAGTGACCATTGTCCTGGTTGTCAAAACCAAAGTCTACCTGAGAGGGTGGAAGGTGCACCCAATTTTAGAGAAGTCCCTGGATTTCCCGTCTATGGAGTGGCAAATCCCACCGTTGATGGTATTCGATCTGTCATCAGAAGAATTGGCAGTTCTGAAGGTGGCCGTCCAATATTTTGGCACAATATGAGGGAAGAACCTGTTATCTATATCAATGGAAAACCATTCGTGCTCCGCGAAGTTGAAAGACCGTACAAGAACATGTTGGAGTACACGGTACACCTTACATTCAAGATTTTCATGTTAATAGGACTAAAACATTAAAATGTGGTCGATGGGATCTTGGGTCAATATCCATGCACCAAAGAGAGAGCGAAAAAATTGTATGAATTCTGTCACAATCGGAAAGCTCTAACTAAACCAACAATCATAGCAAATTACAATATGTATATGGGTTAGATTAGCCAGCTAAACCTTGGACAGAAAATTACCTCCCCATCAAAACTCACCCTGCATTTGGTCTTGACAATTCATATGATGCAATAGCCACACTTGTTCCTTTCAAGCTATTGTTTACTCTGTTTCACCATCCTTTGATAAGTCACAATTATGAACATTCTTTTCAGGGAATTGATCGAGAGCGAGTGGAGAGAATGGAGGCGCGACTAAAAGAAGATATTCTGAGGGAAGCTGAACGATATGGAGGTGCAATAATGGTCATTCACGAAACAGACAATCGGCAAATATATGACACTTGGGAACATGTGAGCTCTGAGTCTGTTCAGACCCCATTTGAAGTTTTCAAAAGACTAGAGTGTGATGGCTTTCCTATTAAGTATGCACGTGTACCAATTACTGATGGTAAAGCTCCTAAAAGTTCTGACTTTGATGCATTGGCATTGAATATAGTTTCTGCTTCAAAGGATACTGCGTTTGTGTTCAACTGCCAGGTAGAAGTTTCCACTCTACCTACTTTGCCTGCACGTCAACTTGTGGTTCAAAGAATCATGATCATCATTTCTTTTTAATTTGTTTTACTACTCTTTAATCTTTGTTTTATGTTGTTAGATGGGTATAGGAAGAACAACCACTGGAACTGTAATTGCATGTCTATTAAAACTTCGGATGGATTATGGAAGGCCTATTAAAGTTCTGCTCAATAAGAAAACCCATGAAGACGTGGATGGCGGTACCTCGAGTGATGAAAATACTGAAAGTAACGCTGCATTATCACCCTCCACACATACAGAAGTTAAACAGAAAAATCAGAGCCGTGTGTTTGGTATAAATGACATCTTATTGTTGTGGAAGATTACGAGACTATTTGATAATGGCATGGAATGCAGAGAAGCCTTAGATGCTATTATTGATAGATGTTCTGCACTGCAGAACATTCGCCAGGCTGTTCTGCAGTACAGGAAGGTATTTAATCAACATGTGGAGCCAAGGGTGAGGAGGGTAGCCTTGAACCGTGGAGCTGAGTATTTGGAGCGTTATTTCCGTTTGATTGCTTTTGCTGCGTATCTTGGGAGTGAAGCATTTGATGGTATCTATGAAAATAGAGAATGTAGGGGGATGACATTCAAGAATTGGTTGCATCAGAAACCAGAGGTTCAAGCAATGAAATGGAGCATAAGATTAAGGCCTGGGAGATTTTTTACTGTGCCTGTAAGTCCAATCTCTCTCTCTCTCTCTCTACAGTTAAGTTACCCAATGTCAGAAATGAAGGGGCATATACGGAGTAATGTTAAATTTGGAAATTCAGGAGGCATTGAGAGCTCAGCATGAGTCTCAACATGGAGATGCTGTCATGGAGGCTGTTGTTAAGGCTCGTTGTGGTTCTGTTTTGGGTGAGGGCTCTATTCTTAAAATGTACTTCTTTCCTGGGCAGAGAACTTCCAGCTATATACAAATTCATGGTGCACCTCATGTGTTCAAGGTATATGTTTGCTTTTCCTAGTTTCTTTTCTATATTGATATCATGACCTATTTAAAGAGGTTCTATATTTTACAATCCGCATGCGTAGAATTATTAGTTATTAAATAGTACAGAGATTTTCCCTTATGTGGGACTAAGGCATTAATTTTTCATATTGCATTATGTTTCTCTTTGGTCTACCTTTTACTGGCCTTGTTCTTTTTGTCCCTTTTTATAATCTGTTCTTCATTCCATTGGCAACTCCATGGAATTCATATGTTCTTTAACCCCTTCCCCGTTTTTTTTTTTTTTTTCCTTTTTTTGTCTGCCTTTTTATAGTTTTTTTATTTATCTTAATGAAAGCATGGTTTCTTACCTAATTGGTCCCAAGGTTGATGGATACCCGATTTATAGCATGGGAACTCCAACAATTACTGGAGCACGAGAGATGCTAGTATATTTATGTACTAAGCTCAAAGTCGATGCATCTTCTACTCTGAATGTGGCAATAATTGATCTGAGAGAAGAAGCGGTTGTATACATCAATGACACCCCATTTGTCCTCAGGGAGCTGAATAAACCATTTGATACTCTCAAGCATGCCGGAATTACCGGTCCAGTGGTTTGTAACTACATACATTCTTATTGTTTATGAATAAATAACCAGCTCAGATATCCCAACTTCATTCAATGTGATCAAATGTAGGTAGAACACATGGAAGCACGATTAAAAGAAGACATATTATCAGAAATCAAACAATCTGGTGGTCGTATGCTTTTACATCGTGAGGAGTATAATCCATCATTGAATCAATCCAATGTTATAGGATATTGGGAGAATATCTTTGCTGATGATGTGAAGACTCCTGCTGAAGTTTATGCTCATCTTAAAGATGAGGGACATGATGTTACTTATAAGAGGGTACCATTGACCAGGGAGAGGGAAGCATTAGCTTCCGATGTTGATGCCATCCAGTTCTGTAAAGATAAGTAAGTACCTTCCCCCGAAGATTTCCATGGGTCTCGATGTTAACATATTTTTAGAGTTAATAAACGCTTTTGGTCCATAAACTTTAGGAAAGAAACAAGTTCCTGAATTTAGTCTATAACTATTTAATCCTTATACTTTTATTCTGTTACAATTTAGTTTCTAAACTTTAATATGCAACACTTTAGTCCATGTACTTCAAAATTTATAATAACTTAGTCCCTATATAAAAAGAAATTGTTAAGATTTCGTAGTTTTTTATATGGATAAGCTAATTAGAGAGCTTATGTGCTTATAAACTATAAAGACCAAGTGCTCCAGAAAAAAAGGAACACTTAAGGACTGACTATAAAAAGTGTAGGGTGAAAATACAGTCAAACATAGAATATTTGCCAGCTTTTGAGGATGCCCCTCTAGACCTGATCTTGGGTTCGTGTTCTTAAAGGACCTTAGGATCCATGTTTTTCAAATAATATGCTCGGTTCTGGCGCTTCTTAGTGGAATGCCTTTACAATAGTGACAGTATTGCTTCAAGAATTAAAATGCAATAAATAACAAAATTTCCTTTTATTTTGTCTTGATAGTTTATAAGCTTTTCATTATTTACGAGGTTGTTCAGATTCACGAGTTCTATGATTGGTTAAAAGATCAGCATTGCCGGACTATTGTAGTTCTCAAGCCCCAATGTGTTATGGTTTCAGAACCAGCTTTCATTTTTCGCAGCCTTTTACAAAATTCAAATTCTTGAAATAATTTTTTTTCTCTAGCTCTGCAGGATGCTACCTCTTTGTGTCACACACAGGATTTGGAGGAGTGGCATATGCAATGGCCATTCTATGCATAAGACTTGGTGCCGAGGCAGATTTTGCTTCAAATATTCCACAATCCATAGCTAATGCAGATTTATCTTATGCATATGAAGACGGTTTGCATGCTCAAGCATCTGAAGAAGCAGCATTCAGACTCGGTGATTATCGTGACATCCTAAGCCTTACACGAGTTCTCATGCACGGTCCTAAGAGTAAAGCAGATGTAGACATTGTCATTGAAAGGTATGCGAAAAATTATTTATGGCTTTTGCCTTATTGTGTATGGGTGTGCACCTAAGAGAAGATTACCTCCTTTAATTGTTCTGTGCCTTTGTAACCTGCTGTGGAGTTACTCCTTTCTTTTTAACAGTAAAGCTGAATTCTTCATTTGCTTTTGAAGGTGTGCAGGAGCAGGGCATTTACGAGATGACATTTACTACTACTGCAAGGAACTTAAAAAATTTCCTGGCTATGATGAGGAACATCGAGCTTACCTCATGGATATGGGTATTAAGGCTCTCAGGTTAGAGTTCAATTATTGATATAATTAAATTTATCGTATACATTAGCTTAACCTTTTGGTATTAAAATGGTCTTGTTTTCTAATCCTTTTATTGTCATTTTTCCCATTAATATTGATTTTCACTTGGGCTCTTTTCCAATTTCCATGCCCACAAGTGAAGAGTTAAATTATTTACATGATTAAATTTTTTGTAATCTATCAGGATTAGTTTTTGGGTTTAGTGGTGATTTAATCGTTAGTTATCGTTAATTTGCTCGAGCTAGATATTTTGCAGTGGCTAACGAAATTTTTCCATTCACAGTTTACCTCGTTTCATGGATCCAATGAGAAGTTTTGTATTTTGTTTTTTTTTGTTTTTTTTTGGGCTCAAATAAGTTGTGTAATTGTAATTCAACTTTGTGTCTGCTGCAGGCGTTACTTTTTTCTCATCACTTTCAAATCCTACCTCTACTGTACCAAGGCAGAGGATATGAAATTCACATTATGGATGAAGGGACGACCCGAATTGGGTCATTTATGCAATAACCTCAGAATCGACAAATAGTTAGACGAACAAGCTTGTAACATAGATTCCTGGTCGATACCCCTTGTCCTAAGCTGTCGTCTGCCTGTACGCAATAGGCGAGTGTTTTCTTGTAAAAGTGTGAATAGAGTTTGCCACATGTAGGTGGCGATACCTATATTTGACAGATTTATGATTTACATGTTCAGCAAACTAGACAATAATAGTTACCAAAGAGACCAATGGGCTGGTCTTTGATTGGTACACCCCTAGTCCTCATAAAATTGCTGTATTCACTGCAATGATATATGATAATGTCGCCCAAGAACATCTAGAAGCTGTATATTTGTCTCCATGAAGTAAGCTCATTCTTCTTTACCCCATAAATTACAATTCTATATATATTGTAACTTATGTGAGTATGGTTTATAAGGTTATGGCTGTCAAATGGAGGATGTGAAGAGTGCAACATCAAGAGATCTCCTGCTAGAGAAACTCCAAGCTCTTTGTTTGTAATGAAATAAAACGTATTTTGCCTTATTGTTGTGAATCAAGGTATGAAGTGTTGAAGAAAATACCATAGCCATTTGTTTGAGTTGGTTAATGACAAATCCAATGAAGCTTTTGGCAAGAATATTTGTGCTCGAACTATTTTGAACGAAGGAATTTATGGCATTGCGCAGTATAAATCGAGATCGAGATGATTTACATTATATGAATGTGAGAAGAATCCATTAGCTGGTGGTTGAACTGGTTTTATGTGCTTCTTCTCGAATACACATTAGGTTAAGCTTTATCTCGTCACAAAGCCTACCTTCAATAAGTCGAATAGGTAACATAAGCTTTGGCTTTACATCGACCCTATACGATAGAATTGTATTTGCTTCTTGATCTTGCGAGTTACCATCGTCTGTATTTACTTCTTGATCTTGCAAGTTACCATCGTCTTTGAGTCTATCTTCATCAAACTGCATCAGCATAACCAAGTTGATTATAACCAAAAGGATTAAGAGAAATGTGGGGAAATCCTACTGAATTGATTGTGATTGTTACATGAAAAGTAAATGCCTTCTAATAGAAATGTATTGATCAATGCAAAGGATGATTACCTGTTCAATGGACCATTCTCCCTCAAAGAGAGCAAAGTCACCTTCTATCATCTTGAATTTGATAACTCGCCTTTTACCCGAAGGAAGAATTTCAAGGTCGTTCTCATAACAATCAATGGTTCCTTTAGCATTAAATTTGAAACCAAAGGCCAAGTTTTGCTGTCCAACCTATTGGAAGAATGTCAAAGCATGTTAATAGGCATGAAGAAAAGAAAAAGAGCATGTGAAGGTGTGGTGTCAAAAGTCCAGGATTGGATCAAACTTCTCACTTCAAATAATGTAAAATTTGAGGAAAACAATATTGAGTACATCACGAAAGAGAACACGTGGTAGCGTTCGTGGTGGTGCTTCAGGATTCCAATGTACTGCATCCAAGATCAGAACGAGCTTGTTGGCTGACCATTGTCATCCCATTCTTGAGTGAGCTGAAGCACAGCCATCTTATCCATTGAACTAGCTAGAAGCTATTGCTTCGGGTCGAAGAACTAAAAGAAAAGGACCAGAAAACACATCGGTATAGGAACCACAGGACCCACCACTAGTTTAGTAAAAAGGAAAACAAAAGTGCGCCTCCTCCACACCAGCTGAAAAAGCTCTATACCCTTTGAATAATACGCAACAATGATAATAAGAGGTGACCATGTCACAACTGAATGAGCTCAATGTGCAGCACCAGCTTCAATCGATGTGGGGATATACTAAATCATTCACATATTTCACATATTTCACATATTTCACATATATGAAAGTAGGAGGCGAGAGCACAAACAAGGGTTTCTTACAATTTGTCAAGCAATAAAGCGTACTGGCAGTAAACTGTAGTTAACCACATGAAATTCAATGTTCCAGACAGGGGTAAAACAATTACACTAAAATATAGAAACTAAGGGCTGAATACACAATACAAAATTGCACATTCCTACAGAAGATTAGAGCTGAACACACAATACAAAATTGCACATAGCCCATTCGAGAGGGCTGGCTCACTTTACCCTTCCCTTATTACTCCTTGTGTAAACGTTGGTAATTAGGGTTTAACCTTTGCTCCAGACCAAAAGACACCTTGTCCTTAAGGTAATCTGGGAATTGCTTGCAGTTGATATCAATTCGACATGCTTTCGAACTCAAGAGGATCCTTCTAGCAAAACAGAATCTCCAAATTAGCAGTCTCGGTGTTCCTCCACACACAAAAGACCTTGGGTGGTTTAACGACCACTCGATCTTTGCGACGTGAAAGGGGAAGCCCGTGCACTGGCCCCAGCCCCAAGGGCAATGGATTAAGTGGAGGAATGTCCAACTTATAAGCAACACCCTGAATCATTCGCAGCAGATTAAAGGGGCTTAGGAAGTTGGATGTAAGCCTTTCATTGCATTTGGTGGCTAAAGAACGCTAGCAATAGGGCAGATTTCTAGAAATACCAAGACTTCCACTTCGTAGTTCAATTCATGGAGAAGCAAATCAACAAATGTTTTCATTCACTCTTGTGCTATAGTCAAATAGAGCTTTAAGAACAGAGAAAGTATTGTGTCCACAGGGTGGGTCGGGAACAAGGAAGTCTTCTTCATCCCTGTCTCTTATTTCAATTTCCTTCCACACAAACTTCCCCATTTATTTTCGCAGGGAACTTGTATGTATGTATGTGTGTGTATATATATTTATAAATAAGAAGCAAGATAGGCGGGGGATGGGTAATATAATCCCTGCCCTAACCCGTTTAGGTAATAGGGAAGATTATCTTCCCGCTCTCTTCCCATCTAAATGAACATCTTTAAGTGCGACTCAAATTTGTCATTTGGAGTCTCATCCACCATAAAAACCAAAGAAATGGTGAACAGCCATAAACTGCCTACAATGGGACTGTATCGTACCAAAATTCAGCACGTGGTAGCCTAAAAAACTCCACTGCTCTGGTTTCTCATAGCAGAAGCAATGCAGATAGGCTTCAAGACATTTGTTCATAATTTTAGGTTGCCCATCTATCTGTGGGTGGACGTCATACTTTACTGCAGTTGAGTGTCTTGTAAACGGAATTATTCAATTAAAAAGTAGCTGACAAACTCCTTTTCCCTGTTGGAAACAATGGGTCTGGGAAACCAATGGCAGCGCACAATTTCTTTGGCAAACAGAGTAACACCGGGAGAATATGTCTGTATTTAGTCACCTTGTCCTCAACATACCCATACGATTTTGGGAGACCCTCTGTGAAATCCATCATTACATCCACGTAATTTGCTTGGGGACAGGCAAGGGGCTGAGTATAGTTCCAAGAGAGAGAGCTTACAAATGAGGGATCTTTTTAACCGACAATTTCATTGATGATTGAAATTTATAAAAGGAATGTATAATCCATGGTATTTACAAAAGACTTTCCCAATTTGCAATGAGGGAGGTATAACTATAGGAAGTAAAAATATTAGACAGTTTATACCAAGATATAGCTTTGGTAAACAATATTTTCGAAAAGTTTTGTGTAACTTTGTGTCTTTTCTACAAATATTCTCTGATTTCTTTCTTTCCACAAATTCCAAAAGAAAGTCACGATGAAATTTTTTTATAACAGAGCTTTTTCATTCTTGAAAGGGTGGTACAGTAAGCCATATCCAAAAATTCCTTCAAATTCATTGATAATATGAAATTACAAAAGAGAATGACCCTGATCCAATTGAGTTACGAAAAACCTCTCTAATTGGATGGTAAAGAGGAAAAGCTATAGTGAAGAAAAATGAGTGAGCATTGACACCAAGAAGCCATAAGAAATGCCATAGCATCAAGAAATCAATCAAAAGTAAATTCCTTGTCCCTAAAATTTTGGTGATTGCTTTCTTCCCACAACTTCCAAAAGAAGGCCCAAATAAATGTCAACCAAAGACATTACTTCTTTTTGTGGATGTCTCATGAGAACATATGTAAGAGTCAAAGAGGAGATTCTTCCCCTAAAAAAATGGAGCTTCCCTAATTCATTCAAGAAGAGCTAACTACACATTCAGGCTTCAGAACATCTGGTGAGAAGCGAAGTTAAATCTTCCAAGAAGGAAATGGATAGGATATACTTTTGGGTTCTAATATAGTTCTTACGGACACCAAGGCGTTAGAAATGTGGGCTAGTAGCACTCTCCTCACATGGAAAATTAATATAAATTCTTACCACGCACTTCACAATATGGCTTACTAAATTAACATAATTCATGGTATTCTGCACAGAATCATTAATATCAGTTGGAAATAACCGGACCATGTTGAATTTGAATCTAGTTATAATACTTGAGTTCAAACACTTACGGTTAAGAATCAAGAATCTTCACAATGATATGATATTGTCTACTTTGAGCATAAGCCCTCGTGACTTTGCTTTGGGCTTCCCCAAAAAGCCTCATACTAATGGAGATGGTATTCCTCACTTATAAACTCATGATCATTCTCTAAATTAGCCAATGTAGGACTTCCTCCCAACAATCCTCCCCTTGAACAAAGTACACTATAGAGCCTCCCCTGAGGCCTATAGAGCCCTCAAACTGTCTCCCCTTAATCGAGGCTCGACTCGTTTTTATGGAGTTCTCGAACAAATTACACCCTTTGTTCAATACTTGAGTCACTTTTGACAATACCTTTGAGGCTCACAACTTCTTTGTTCAATATTTGAGGATTCTATTGACATTTTGTTCAATATTTGAGGATTCTATTGACATGGCTACGTTAAGGGCATGACTTTAATACCATGCTATGAATCACGAATCTACAAAATGGTACGATATTATCCACTTTGAGCATAAGCTCTCGTGGCTTTGCTTTGGGCTTCTCCAAAAGACCTCGTACCAATGGAAATAGTATTCCTCACTTACAAACCTATGATCATTCTCTAAATTAGCCAGCGTGTGACTCCCTCCCAACCATCCTCACCATTGAACACCATTCAACTGGGCTATAGTATATCTAACTTTTTGGGTTATATTCATAACCAAGATGGCGTATAGAGAAACAGAAAGATGGAAATCGAGCGCTCCAGAAATCGTTAAATGTGTTCAAATTCCTGAAGAACATACGGAGGGAAAGGGGTGGTAAAGAAGAAGAATAAGAACTACCTGAAAGAGTCGGGCATGGTTGCCAGTCTTAAAAATCAATTGGCTGAGAGCAAGACCAGGTATGAAATCAGCCAATTTCTCATAATCCGTCAGGATATTCCACACGGCCTGAAGTGAGGCATCAATACCAATTCTCGAATAAATTCTGCGAGAATTGTTACCCAACTTCTCGATTTGGATGCTTACTCCTCCATCATCCTCAAAAATCGTTTCAGATTCTGAAGCGTCAGAGTAATCGTCATTGTCATCAGTATCTGAGAACGCGGGGTCGGAATTCGAATAATACTTTCCGAATCTGGACCGAAAATGTTTAGCATGATAGGTAGAATCTGAGAAAAGGTTACTTGATTTGGTTCCGCTGCTACTGGAGACGGCAACACGTGAAAGAGAAGGATCCGCTCTAAAATTAACCGCGACGGCAACAGCGGCGGAGGCGGTGGCCGGAAATGTGGGAGGCAAACGGGAAGGGGAGCAAGAGATCAATGGAGAAGAATACGTGGGGTCTGATGAATTGAGAAAGGAAAGCATCGTTGTAGGATTAATGTGCAGTGGAGATTGCTGTTCCTCAAATCCTCGCCCTCTCCGACCTCACCTGCCTTTTTTTTTTTTTTTTTTCCTAAATTAATATAATATTTTAAATTTTGTAATTAGTCTTAAAAAAATAATATTCCAAAATTTAATAATATCTTTAAACATAATATTCTATTATATTTATAAAAAAAAACATATCTATAAAATTTTAAATTTTTTAATTTTTATTAAAAAAATTAATAATAGATGAAATTATCTATTTATATCTCATAAATTATATTTATTTAAAGGTACTAATGTTTTTTTTTTTAATTTCATGGTTATTTTTTTAAATGTGAATATTTTAAAAAATTTTAAAAATTTTAAATATGCTTTTGAAATTTTTTTAAAAATATTTAAAGTTATTTTTTAAATTTTTAAATGAATTTAAGGTATTAATTGAAATTTTTTAATTTTTTTTTAAACCCTTTTAAAAGTTGAGTGTTTTATAAGCAAAAACTATTTATAACAAATTAATCGTAAATATATTTTATAATCTTTTTTTTTAGTTTTAAGGATATTTTAAAATTTTTCTTTTCGAGATGGTAAAAAAAAAATTAAAAGTTTTTCTTTTATTATTATTTTTTTTTTTTACAAAATGCTAAGTTTAATGATATTTTTAATAATTTATTCTATCATTATTTAAAAAATAATTTTTTTTAGCTTTTTAATTTTATTAGATTCTTCCCACTTTAATTTTAAATTTAAGAAGTATTACAATTTTAAATCTTTTAATATGTTTTCTCTCAATAAAATTATAAAAAAGTATTAAAATATATGTACTAATAAAATATATATATTATCGAGTTATCGAAAGCATGTTGAAAGAACCTGCTTTCGTCTATGAGAATAGTCTTCACTCTTCGAAGTGAGAATTAAGTAACGTGACCATGTCGGATATAGGAAAATGCTAGGATTACCTGATCCTAAATCAAAATTTTGAATCTCGGTTCGTACCCTACGCATGAAGTATTACAGACTATTAAAATCACGAAGAATCAACCAATTTTCTTTGACAAGTATTGTTTGGTCGAGGAATTCTAATAAATTTCTCTCAAGTATTTCTTCGTAAGACTTGGTTCTAACATTTCGACATATGTATACCGTATATTTATTATTATTTTATTTTGGAATTTTTTATGAAAATAGCTTAAAATAAAATAAATTTTAAATTTTAAATTAAAAATAGAGAAATACAACTTGCTTAACGTAGAGACAAGGGAACTTTTATTTTTTTTGAAACAGAAAAAATAAAAAGTAACTGAAAAAGATAAATAAAATACAAAAAGGAAATGAGAGACACGTGTATTATAACTTTTCTATTTTTTTAAAAATGACAAATATATATATATATATAATGGAGAAAAAGGGAAAAGAAAATCAAGGAAAATAGGAAGAAAATAAGATGAAAATTGTTGAAATAGCGAGAATTTTCGCTCTCTCCCGGTTCGAAAATCCAGAATTTAAATGGAATACCGTCCTTTTAAATTGTATTATTCAATTTTAAGCTTTTAATTAAGGAGGTCTTTAGTAAATCCCGAGTGTTCCCTAGCTCGATTATTTCTTTGCTTTCGTCACTCAGTGCATCCCTACTATTGCCCTCGTCAAAATTTATGTCTAACTATCGAGATCTTTTGCTCAATATGCTCGTACTCGTTTAGCTCGACAAGTAAGGAGTTTTCCTAAGCGTTTTGTTTCCAGACTAAGTGACCCGAGTTTGAGAATTTTGTTTAGTTAGCAAAAACATAAATTTAAATAAATAGTCGAACATTCCGAACTAACCTAATTTAATATTTTAAGATTGGATTCATAATTTAATAAAATTCGGAGAAAATGGAGGAAAAGAAAATCAAGGAAAATAGAGAGAAAATGAGATGAAACGGGCTGAAATAGCAAGAATTTTCGATCTTTCTCGGTTCGAAAATCCAGAATTTAAATGGAAAACCGTCCTTTTAAACGATATTGATTTATCATAAACATTCAATTTAAAGCTTTTAATTAAGGAAATCTTTAGTAAATCTCGAGCGTTCCCTAGCTCGATTATTTCTTTGCTTTCATCACTCAGTGCATTCTCATTACTGCCCTCCGACAAAATTTCTATTCAACTATCGAGATCTTTTGCTCGATATGCTCGCTCGACAATCAAGAAATTTCTCTCAGCATTTCGTTTTCGAGCTAGGTGACCCGAGTTTGAGGATTTTGTTTAATTAGTAAAAATAAAAATTTAAATAAATAGTTGAACATTGAACAAACCTAATTAAATATTTTTGGAATGGGTTTATAATTTAATAAAAATTTATTAAATTAAAAAAAAAAAAAAAAAAGTCTTCAAGCAATCCAATATCGGCACGTGTTTTATCTTCATCTCTTCATGCCAAACTAAAGAAAGAAAGGAAAGGAAAGGAAAGTCTTCGTTTCTGCAGGACGCTGAAATCCTTCAACAATGGCAGCGGCCGCTTATCTGGGGAACCCTGTGCTCACAAGAGTCGCGTTACTTGGTTGTACAAGCAAACCGCAACTGACTTCACTCACAGCTCGGAAGATGACGCTGTGTTTGTGCGCCATGGACTCCAAATCAGTAGGTGTTGGAGGTGATGTATTTTCTGTGACGTCGTCGGCGAAGTCTGGAGTTGATTATCTCGGACAGAGCACTAAAGGAGATATGAATCTCAAACTCGAGCATCTTGAGGCTTTTGGTAACTCTCTTTGATCAATTGAAATGTCATTTTTTGTCTTATTAGTTTGTGTTTCTTCAAACTGATTGTGTAGTCTACTTGTTTCTTGTATTGCGCCGTTGATTGGACCGATAGTTAACAAGAATTTGAAGAACTTAGTTTCAGTATCTTACATTATGCACTTACAATCAGTCCATGTATCATCCATTGGTGACAAATTCTGTGAGGTTCAGCGTGGTTATTTTTGTGTAAGTGGCGTTTTCCTTTCTCATGTAGGCGCAGATGGTGAAGAAACGCTAGAAGGTCCAATTGAGGAAGTTGCGAGATTAGAGGCACAGGAAGCCGAGGATCTCCTTAGTGATTTGGGAATCCCGGTTAGTGGTCAAGCAACATAGTTCCATCATGCTTTTCTGCATTTCTGAAGTTTCAGTATGCTGGCCTTTGAGGATTGAATTTAACTCGACTCTCTACTGCTCCACTGTATGTGCTCGGCTAGAAGGGCGGAATAGAACAACCTGATTGAAGCATGATAATCATATGTTTTTAATGCTTTATATGTTCCATACTAGGTCCCGTGCTTTGTTCCCTTTTTGGAGATTGTTGATTATCCATCGCTAATTCCTTAAATGCTTTATTTTTGTGCTGGTTTATCCTAATTCATATAAGGAAAAGACAGTTCATTCAGCCGCTTCCTTCAAAAAGAGCGAGGCATGGTTTTGGTAGGCACGAAATATTGGATTTTCATCTTTAATCAATGCATAGCGCTATCAATCTTCAATTTTTTGCTTCCATGGGCTCTATAATTCGTTGTATGCAAGAAAAAATGACTGGTTCCTCGAGAATGTTAACCTTTACAACGTGATTTAGGCTATTGTACTATGTTTTAAGAATATTAATGAACTTTATGTTTTTTTTATTCTTTATTTCCAAATGGTTTATTTTGTCCTTCCCTTCATCTTTTTTTATTGTAATTTAAAAAAATTGCTAGACAAACATCAACGCCTTATTTTCTCCACTCATAAATGTTTTTGCAGAGTCCTTCATCAAGAAATTCACCACAGGGTATATTTTGTAGCCGAACATTGAATCTTCGATCGATCAGTGTCATTGGATATGACATGGACTACACATTGATGCATTATAATGTCATGGTAATTGTCTCTAATATTTTTGCACCCCGTTAGCATGGGAAAAGGATTAGGGAAATTTTATAGCTAGTGATCTCTTTCCTATAAGAAGGATGGTCAATAAAATTAAGACCCTGACATATTGCATACTAACTTAACTCTTTCATTAGCTGCCCTTTGCCTTTCACATTAATGACCGTCCATCCTTTAATTATTTTTGGAAAAATAACTTGTACTCCTTCAGGCTTGGGAGGGAAGAGCGTACGACTACTGTATGGAAAACTTAAGGAACATGGGTTTCCCTGTTGATGGACTTGCTTTTGACCCAGACTTGGTAATACTTTTTGAGCTAGCTTAAGAACTGTTGTGGTGGACTTTGTTTCTGATCCTTATATCTTGTGTTTCCATTGTTTCTGCATCTGCCACTTTGATATTTAATAGGTTATTAGAGGCCTAGTCATAGACAAAGAGAGAGGTAACTTGGTGAAGGCTGATCGTTTTGGTTATATAAAAAGAGCAATGCATGGAACAAACATGCTGTCTACTCGAGATGTAAGGTATATGTTTAAGTATACTTTGTTCTGAACTCCTGTTGTGCAAGATAATTATTAGTTTGATGAAAGGCATGCATTCAGTCCTTTAAATTGTAATAAGATGCTAGCTTTACCTTTTTGCATGCTTAAACTACACCTTTTGCCTCTCAGATGATATAAAATACATTTACGCATGTATTCCAGTGTGTACTTCATATCATCGCAATTATATAATTTCCTGGATCTTATGAAGGACTTCAAGAAATACTTTGAATTGTACAGCTTTTCGACAGTTTAAAAATTTCTATTTGTATTAAGGTTTTATTGGAAGTCTTTGTTCTCTGATGTTGCATTTTTTTAGAAATAGGTAATTTGCTCCACCAACTTATAATTGGTGTCTTCCCATATTGTATTTTACATGCAAATGTCAATAGTTTAAAACAAAAATCTTGGCTCGGGAATGATAACTATGTTACAATATAGAATAATGGCTCATTACATATTGTGGAAAACCTGACTTGCTTATATCAAAATACATATTCTTCCTTTCCAGAACCTATGCGTTGCTATGTGCATTTTTCTTCTAAACAGGGTGTTAATGGCCGCACTCCTATTATACTCATGACCTACCACTCTAAGAGAGAACAAAAGTTTTAAACCCATTAAGTTTTCCACCTGGTGCTTGGTAACCAAGGCTTTGGGGGATGTCTCTTCTAAACACACCAAGCCTTTCCCACTAAGACCACCCCTTAAAGAACGTGTGTTACCGTGTGCATGTCTCATTATATTAATCTTTTGTTCGTGCTTCTCCTACTGTATGCTCAAATTATCCCATAGGATTGAGTTTGGTAGACTAGCCTTGCTATGTTTTTGTTAATATAGACTATATTACACATTGCAAAAAAAAAAGCGATAGGCAAGTTTTCTATTGATACTAATGGTCTGTGCATAGTGAGATTTATGGGAGGGAATTGGTGGACCTGCGTAAGGAGAATCGATGGGAGTTCCTCAATACACTATTTTCTGTATCAGAGGCTGTTGCTTATATGCAGGTGGGTATTATGATTCACCCTATTATTTAACATTGCTCTTGTTAGAGATTTAACTTCTTGCTCTTTGTTACAATCAGTTGCTTTGCTTAGGATTCCTAAAGGATTAAGATTTCTTTTGCATTGCCGGGTGTGAAATCTATAAATCATGGTTTTGTGTAGACAATAAATTTGTACAGATGAAGGGTAGAACTGCCAGCCTTATGCAACAACAATATTATATAAGTGCTCTCTAGTTCAACTACGTCCAAAGCAAAGGTAGGCCCACAAAAAGAAAGGGCCTAATCAAAGGGGAAGTACAACACTCGCAACATTTACCAAAGAGAACTCCAAACTTTGGTGATAAAAATAAAGGATTAATATATAATAAATTTGAATTGATGGCCCAAATTCTAAGCATCTTTCCAAGAACTATCTTGATAGGCACTTGAAAGTTCTTTAGCACTGGTTAATAGAGAGAAAAGTTAATCACAAAATGATAACCACCTCTCTTCCAACTCTTGCTGTATCTTATATACTTCTTCCACCCCCATAACTACCCGTACCCATCCTCCTTATCCTATGCACAACGAACTCTCTAGTTGTTTCACATCCCTTCTTAAGTAACTGGATTGGAAGAGTAATATGCCTATAAATACTTCCTAGCCAATAAGTAACTGGATTGGAAGAGTAATATGCCTATAAATACTTCCTACCCCATGTGTGGCCTTGCCCCTCCACAACTTTACTATGAGTGTAATCTTTAATCCCTACAAAATAATACAGTAAGAGAAAAGTTTTCTCCTCTAAAACTCTGATTTGCTACCATTCTCTTAAGTTGGAACTACCTATCACTGGGACACGGCAGGCTCTCCTGCCTAGGTAATGTTTCCTACTAAAAAAAACTACAGGTGCTAGAAGTAGTTCTTTAACTTTCTCTGTTTTTTCTTTTTTCTTATTGTTTTAGAAATTTATTTCCCTTTTTAATAAATGCTAATTGGAGAGTATTTATTATTCTGTGGTCTCCTTTGGATGTTTGTGTTCTTATACATGGTTTTGTTCAATGAAGTTCTTTTTTTATGTCCAGATGCAGGCCTAATATCAAGTTGTTGCTCCATTTGTATATTAAATGTATTTCTCTTCATTAAGTGATGTGAGTTCTCTCAGATGGTAGACAGATTGGACGATGGAGCCATAGAAGCAGCAGTTGGTCCACTTGATTATAAAGGACTTTACAAGGTATAATGCTTCTACGCTACATCTTTCACAAAACTCAATGTTATTGTTCGTGCAGATTTTAAGTTTAATCTTGGGTCACAGGCTGTTGGGAAAGCACTATTCAGGGCACACGTCGAGGGTCAGCTTAAGGTAGATACTCGTTGAACCAAATGTTTTAATTGTTGCTGGTTACATTTCATTACCATATACTGATTCTTGAAATTCACAGAGTGAGATAATGTCTAATCCTGAATTATTTGTCGAGCCTGACCCTGTACTACCATTGACTCTACTGGATCAAAAAGAGGTATAACCCTTAAGTGATAATTGGTTATTCTATTTGCTGTCATGATTTTGTATTCATTGCTTGAGAAAATGTGCAACAGGCTGGAAAAAAGCTTTTGCTTATTACCAACTCAGATTATCATTACACGGATAAAATGATGCAGCATTCTTTTAATAGATTTCTTCCAAATGATATGGGATGGCGAGATCTATTTGATATTGTAAGTTGAGTTTTAGTTCATTTGTTCGTATTTTGATATTTTTTGGTGCTCTTGATAGTTTGTTTAAGACATGAGGGTGATCCCCCATTCTTGCTTCTCTAAAGTATTGCCGTGCACTTGTTTTTCTTATCAAGCTCTTCTGCAATGTCTTCCTTGGTATTTGGCTGTAATTATGTACAGGTTGTTGGAGTAATTTCTATTTCTAGAATCTTCCTGGTTCTCTATATGGAAGTTTTGCCCTCTGGATAGTGGGTTAGGTGCTGTTTTTGTGGTTCGATGGATAGCTTTAGTGGCTCTTCGGTCTTTGTAGTTCTACTTCTTGGATAATTTTGTTTCTTTATTTTGGCTTTTGTAATTCTTGAGGAATTTCACTTTATTGATTGTGTTGCTTCTTCTTTTCACTTCCTTTGAGAATTAATACCCTGGAACTGATTTCTTTTTTCATATCTAAACGAAAAATTTATTTCTTGTTTAGAAAAATTAGGTCTAGGAAGAAATCTTGTATGGTTTTCAAAATGGATTTTGAGTTGTTATTATGAATTTTGGTTTTTGTTGGACTAGTTGTGTTCTTCCAATGAAGGATACTCATAACTCCTGTTGTAATTCTTCATTTTAGGAATGATTTTTTTGTTTCCTTTTTGTTAAAGGAAAAAAAAGCTGACGATTTACTTATAGGTAATAGTCTCGGCAAGAAAGCCAGAATTTTTCCAAACGTCTCATCCATTGTACGAGGTGGTGACTGGTGAGGGTCTCATGCGTCCATGCTTCAAGGCTGTTGAAGGTAATTAATGTGCTTTAGTCCCTATCCTACAGCTTTTTTCCAGTTTTTTTAATATATACGATTTTAATTTTGATTTTATAAAAAACTGTACGTCCATCATCAAAAGGGATTGACAAAAGAAGGGGAGATAATATATCCCAACCGGCAATTCAAAAGAGTTACAAAAAACAGAGGCCAACGGATTTAAATTTGACTTGGGCTATAATTACAAATCAAAGTAGAAGTAGACTATGTAGAAGCAAATAAAATAACCAAACCCATACCTCCGCATTGGATTCTTGATTATGATAGACTCTAGAATTTCTCTCGAACCGAAGCCTCCAAAGGAGTCACATCAACCTTTTGAAGTATTGGTATAATTGAATTTACTGTAATCCAATAACTTAAAATTTTGGGTTGATTAATGATTTAACATGGTATTAGAGTAGGAGGTCCTGTGTTCAAATTCCCATAATGTCATTTACTCATCGATTAATATTGATTTTCACTTGTTGGACCTTAAATTTTTTAGTACACAAGTTAGGGAGAGTGTTAAATTATTGATGTAATAAATTTTTGCAACCCATAAGCTTAAGTTTTTGGTTAGATTAATGAATTAATTGGACCAAAAGATCTTGGCTTGATCCTTAAAAAGAAGTTCCACCGATGAGTTGGAGGAGTGCATCCAAAGCTTTGCCATGCCAGCATCACCGGGGGCTAAATAAACTAACCAATCTTTCCCAACAACCAGTCGCAAATAGACAGAAAAACAAAAGATGCATCAATGTTTCCTCACTGCCTTTGCAAAGGACACACGAAACTTGGGGAAAGCTATGTATTCTTTGAATTCTGTTCAAGTATTCATCCTGTCAAATGAGAAATCCACAAGAAAACCTTCACTCTTTCAGAAATTGTTCCAAACGAGAGATATGGATTTCAAGGCTCAATAAGGTTCTGGTTTTTATGCTTCAATGACATTCTTCTCGGTATCGCCTTGAATTGGGATTGATCAGCTTTTATATATGGATTCTTGGATTGATTTTTGGTTTCATTTAAAGATGGTTTTCTTGCCAACTCTGACCTCTGGAACGCTTTTTTGTTTTAATATTCAAATTGAGGAAGGAGTGTGAAATTTTCTCCAGAAGGGCAATGATGTTGGAAAAGTTGAAGCATTGAATTAGCTGGATCTTAGTTTCTTAATCTTTAGTTTAAGGTGGCTTGAATAATGGGGGTATGAAATGAAACAATGGTACTTTTCTACCAAAAGGGAGTTGGAAATTTTGGCCTTCATTCTTCTCCTTTGGTGTTGTAGGGTGTTTAGCATTTATGGTTTGAATCTTTTGATTTTCGTTCAGAAAGCAAGATACTTGATTGTTTGAGATACCATTCGATAAAATTTCTAGGCTGTGGAGGTTTATAGAGGTTTCTTTCTTTTCCAAAATGGAACTACTTTACAGGGTGTTTTCTACTAATGCCTAATTCTTTTGTTTTTGGATGTTGGAATGTATCTTTGGGATCTCAGATGATTGAGTCTAGCAGTATTTTGGAGGAGGCTGAATTTGTTGTCTTTTGATCTTCATTAACTCTAAGTTTTGGTACGTCAAAAGGCTGCAGAAAACAGCATTTTAATTTAGAGTGCTTTTGGAGAATGACTCAAGTAATACCATGCTTCAACTTCAATAGGGCTAGTCTTGCCTCTTAGTGCTTCTGTACTATCTTTTAGTTTCTTAGGATGGGATTCGTAACCATAGGTTAATTCAAATAACCTATGTAATTTTAGCCAATTATCCATTAAGCCTAGCCTACATGTGACTGCCCTCTTATACACTTTTGATTTGAGAATTAATTAATGCCATTAGGCTTTTTCTCTCCAAGATTTGGTATTAGAGCAAATCTTGAACCTCTGCCTCTGGTTGTATCCAAGAACTTGGATGTGGGTGAGCAAGGAACCAACCCCAACTAGCTTCATGTGGTTTCTCTCGACTTTCAATTCGACATTCTTCCTATGGTAGAATTACCCAATCCTAAGAAATTCTAGAAGAATTACAAATGAATTTGTGAGGATTGATGTTGGAAAACGCTAAGCTAAGTGGATAAGCAAGGGAAGGAAAAACTAAAGGAACAAACCAGGGGTGTAACGTCCAAGCCAACTGCTGACAGATATTATCCGCTTTGCCATTACGTATCGCCGTTAGCCTCACGATTTTAAATCATACGCTAGGGAGAGATTTCCACACCCTTATAAGAAATGCTTCGTTCTCATCTCCAACCGATGTGGGATTTAACAATCCACCCCCCTTGGGGGCCAGCGACCACGCTTGCCTGGTGTCTGGCTTTGATACCATTTGTAACAGTCCAATTCCACCGCTAGCAGATATTGTCTGCTTTAGCTCGTTACATATCGTCGTCATCCTTACGGTTTTAGAACACGTCTGCTAAGGAGAGGTTTCCGTACCCTTATAAGGAATGCTTCGTTCCCCTCTCCGACCGATGTAGGATCTAACAATCCACCCCCTTGGGGGCCATCGAGGGGGCCATCGTCCTCACTGGCACACCACCCGGTGTCTAACTCTGATACTATTTATAACAGCCAAGCCCACTGCTAGTAGATATCGTCTGTTTCAGCCCGTTATGTATCGTCGTCAACCTCACGATTTTAATACGCGTATTTTAGGGAGAGGTTTTCACACCCTTATAAGGAATGTTTCATTCCACTCTCCAACCGATGTGGGATCTCACAATCTACCCTCCTTGGGGGCCCACGTCCTCCCTGGCACACCGCCCGATGTTTGGCTCTAATACCATTTGTAACAACCCAAGCCCACCGCTAAAAGATATTGTCTGCTTTGACCCATTACGTATCGCCGTTAACCTCACGGTTTTAAAACGCGTCTACTAGGGAGATATTTTCACACCCTTATAAGGAATGCTTCGTTCCTCTCTCCAACCAATGTGAGATCTAACAATAAAAAATTTTGGTTAATCTGTTCGATTGCCATGCAACCATCCCAGCCAGGACAAGCCTTGCCGAGAGCGATCCTTTGCCGCATATTCGAAGGATCATTGGACTGTTAATCATGCTCTAGACACATAGCAGTGGTTCATCCACCCAATTATGGTTCTTGTATCCTTAGAACTCAAGGACACAGTTGTACAACCTATAGAACAAATCGGGGACATCCAATAAAATTGGAACGATACAGAGAAGATTAGTATGGCCCCTCTGCGCAAGGATGACACGCACGAATCGAGAAATGTCCAAATTTTTTATTGTTAGATTCCACATCGGTTGGAGAGGGGAACAAAACATTCCTTATGAGGGTGTGGAAACCTCTCTCTAGCAGACGCATTTTACGACTGTGAGGCTAATGACGATACGTAATGGGCCAAAGCAAGCAATATCTGTTAGCGGTGGGCTTGAGTTGTTACAAATAGTATCTAGAGGCAGGCACCGGGCGGTGTGCCAGCGAGGACGTGGGCCCCCAAGGAGAGTTGATTGATCCCACATCGGTTGGAGAGTGGAACGAAACATTCCTTATAAGGGTGTGGAAACCTCTCCCTAATAGACGCGTTTTAAAACCGTGAGATTAACGGCGATAGGTAATGGACCAAAGTGGATAATATCTACTAGCGGGTGGCTTGGACTGTTATAAGGGTGCAAGACATGGACAAAAGGGAAGATATATCATCCAACTCTGTTTGCAAAAAAACCAAAGGCAAGAAAAATGGGAAAAGAAAACTCATGGAACCCTTAATAATTCATCAAGGAGTATAATTCTCTATACTGTTCATTTTTGCTCTACCAAAACATTGAAGGGAGACCTTTCTATGCTATAATTTTTTTTTCTACTTTCTAGGATATCGGGCTTATTTCTTGTTTTAGGGATTGTTACCAAACTCTTAAGAAAGGCGTTTTGCACTTTGTAACTTTTCACTACTATAATGAAAAAGTTAGTAATTTTAATTGCCAGGTTATGTAAACGTCTTTATGGTGTGTTCTTGCTTATGCTTTAATACCGGTGTTTAATTGATCAGCTTTATATGCAGGGGGCTTGTACTCTGGTGGTAGCGCACAAATGATTGAGAACTCTTTAAACATTCATGGCGATGAGATATTGTATGTAGGTGATCACATTTATACCGATGTAAGCCAATCTAAAGTACACCTGCGCTGGAGAACAGCATTAATTCTACGAGAATTGGAAGAAGAGGTATGTGCAGAAACTATTGAATACTCTCTAAACTGTTCTTTTCCATCTTCTTTACGCAAACTTGAATTTAGGGAAGAATAATAATAATATTGTATTTCTTCTTACGCATCTAAAACAAATACAAGATCCTCTTATAGAGAAAAATGACCATCAGCCAGTAAAGAAAGGAACATTACAAATATTAATAAGGAATATATGCATAATATACAATCAATATTAGAAAAGATATAACATGAGATCCAACACTCCCTTCAATTTGATAAGTTTATCAAATTGTCTTTTTAAAGACTTTTAGCTAACAAATCAATTGTTTGATCTATCGTCGAAAGATAAGGTATGCATATAAACACTTGCATCAATTTTCTCTTTTATGAAATGTTTGTCAACTTTAATATGCTTTGTCCTATCAAGTAGGCCTGGATTATGAATTATGGCGACGGCAGCCTTGTTATCACAATAGACCCATATGGGCGTTTGTTTAGACAATTTCAATTCTTCAAGTATCTTATTAATTCATATATCTTAAGTGCTGTATGATGATCTAGTGCTTGCTACCAAAAAGACTTGTTAGAGGTGAGTGGCCACTTGGGTTCCAACAATGGGTAGTGGTGGCTGGGGTTTTAGAGTGTGGCTAGAGTTTCTAGAGACCGTTGGAGATTGATAATTTTGTGGCTTTGATACCAACTTGAATTCAGGAAAGAAGAATAATGTTATTGTATTTCTTCTTACATATCTAAAACAATACAAGGTCATCTTATGTAGAAGAAAGACCATCAACCTATAAGAAAAGGAATATTACTAATATAAATTAGGAATATATACACCATCAATATTACAAAGAATGTAAAAGGAAATTCAACATATAGGAAACTAATACTTGCATTCCCAAAGGAGTGCAAGAAAGATGGAGATGGATTATCCTCACCAAGCCAAGAGGATTGCAGAAAAGCTTCTAGGTTGGCATAAATAACAGAAAAAGTATAAATTACAAAAATATTTCGATAGGGAGAACCAAGTAAAAGCTTGGATTCCAACGATCTCAAAAGACATTTTAACTAGCCTCCTTCCCTTGAAAAGTTCTCTTGTTTATTTTTCAAACCACAGTTTACATAGAAGCGTTGTCACCACATTTGTCTAGAGGACTCTCATTTGACCTCCTCATTTGACCTTGGAAGGTAGAAGGCTACACCACTCAAGAGTTGAAAGACCCTGGGTCCTATTCCTTATATATCTTGATTTTAAAGTAGCGTCTTCACCACTTATTATCTCAACTTTAAACACCCTAATTCATGTTCCCAATATGTCTATCACAACCAAAAATAATTTCTCAAAACTAAGCAATGGTGATGTGGCTAATTTATTTTAAACCTGGAAGCTCTTTTGTCAAGCTTTTCCCAATTTAAATCTTCTTTTTCTAGGGCATTCAATTATTGGGCGCGCTATGGTGTTAAAATTTGTTATAAACCTTCAATGAAAAAGAATCTAGCCACCGCTGAACAGGTTTCTTTTAACATTATAAGCGGTGAGCTAATCAGCAATAGTTTTTGTTTTTATGTGATCTACGTAGTTGCTATCTTCATTAATAAAAAATCCTTGAAAACTAAATCTATATACATGTGACTTAACATTATTAGTGGTGGGCTAATCGGCAATAACTTTTGTTTTTAAGTGATCGACTTCATTGCCATGTCCATTAATAACAAATCCTTGAAAAGGCAATAACTTTTGTTTTTAAGTGATCGACTTCATTGCCATGTCCATTAATAACAAATCCTTGAAAACTAAATCTATATACATGTGACTTAACATTATTAGTGGTGGGCTAATCGGCAATAACTTTTGTTTTTAAGTGATCGACTTCATTGCCATGTCCATTAATAACAAATCCTTGAAAAGGCAATAACTTTTGTTTTTAAGTGATCGACTTCATTGCCATGTCCATTAATAACAAATCCTTGAAAACTAAATCTATATACATGTGACTTAACATTATTAGTGGTGGGCTAATCGGCAATAACTTTTGTTTTTAAGTGATCGACTTCATTGCCATGTCCATTAATAACAAATCCTTGAAAAGGCAATAACTTTTGTTTTTAAGTGATCGACTTCATTGCCATGTCCATTAATAACAAATCCTTGAAAAATAGACCTGGATACCATGAAAAACAATTCATTACTAACAAATTCTTGAAAAATAAGCCTAGATACCATGAAAAATATATTTTTTAGAAGTTAATATATAGAGAATTAGTTCTAAGGTACGCAAAAATGTGTGGCATGTTCTTCAAGATTAGTGCTATAAACCCATATATCATCAAAATAAACTACCGAGAAGTTTCTAAAAATGGTTGTGAAACTTCATTCCCTAAAACCAAAAATTGTAGTAAAAGCCATTATTCTATGAAGTGTTTTTCCCCTTGTAGAATAATGGCTACGTAAGTATGCTGCTTTTCTTAGGGCTTTTATATTCAACTTCCAAAATGTTTATATAAAGTCTGGTTGCAATGATGCAGAAATATGAACAGAGCTTAAATATTGAACTGAGAATAAACCGGAAGAATAGAGCTTCCAAAACTTTAGCATCTTTCTTATCTTGAAAAATGAAGGAAGAAATGGAAGATAATAAGCATAAGTGTCATTTACAACTCATTAAAAATAAGTAGAATTCTAACCGGAATTGGGTTCTTATTTAAGTTATTTAGGGTAGTGCTTTTTATTGGAAGTTCAAAGTTTTGGTCCAAATCACATCTGGATCAATCAATGATTTTCCTGTTCATGCTTTTCTAGCCAGATTATTGTTGAATTCTGATATTTATATTATAATATTTGATTGTGCAGTATAGTGCTTTGATTCGTAGTCGTGGTCATCGAGCATCTCTCATTGAGCTTATAAATCAAAAGGAAGTTGTGGGGGATCTGTTCAATCAACTTCGGCTTGCTTTGCAAAGGCGTAGTCAAGGTCGTCCTGCTCAAGTAAGCTTTTGTTCTTTGGTTCTTCTATACCGTCCTATGAAGTTATAAGGAGATTTCCTTTGGAGATATCACTTTGCTATGAAAACTTTGGGTAGATTCTTTTTATACTTTTGGCCTTAGTTTGACTTTGAGTAGCGGTGGTTGGAATATGACCAAGGAGGTGCTTGATTTACCCTTATCTTCGCAATAGAAGATGTTGTCTATGGCACACAGATCTCTTTGTTATTATTTGTAATATTTGGTCAAGGATGTAGAGAGTAAATGGGGGAGGATAGTTGGAACATGGCTATACCAGACCCTTGCAGCGACTAACATAAATGATGATCGATTATTTTGCGTATGCCAGACCCTTGCAGCGACTAACATGGATGATGAGGAGCTCACTGAGAGCATGCAAAAGCTGCTCATTGTCATGCAAAGATTAGACCAGAAAATTGCTCCAATGCTAGAAGCAGATGGAGATCTATTCAACAAAAGGTAAGATTCCATAATAAAGTACAGCGAAGAAGGATATACTATCATTTTGAAAAGAATATCCATGTTCATTTGTTTTCCTACTGCAGTGCTGATTTTTTTTTTTCTTTTGTCCTCCATCTGTCAAAGGGGAATGGGATAGTTGTTGAACCGTACTCGAAGATCATTAAAACCCTTTTTCAGATAAGAACGTGAATTTCCTTAATTACAACATGAATACAGATTTTCTAGAGAACATGAAGTAGGAAAAGAGTCAGCATCATGTGAATATGAAGGTTGAATAAAATGGAAAGTGCCAATATGGCTTGAATTCAAGTTTAGACTAAAAATAACATAGGATTGGCACTTGTCTTCTTGCTGCTGCATTCTTGTTCTCATCTCGACTGTGAGTAATCGTTTTAGCTATGCTCGGGGTAGCAGAACAATACGTTACCTGGTTGGCTTTTTTGGAACTTAGGTTTAACCTACTCTTAATGTTCTTCCTAGGTGGGGTTTTCTCTCCCGTGCAGGCCTATGGGATAAAAGCCATTTGATGCGACAGATTGAGAAGTATGTTATTTCCCCTTCTGTTCTCAATTTACAGGAATAAAATCTTAGGTCATCATAATATTGGCAATGGTGTTCTTTCCAAACAATTGCAGGTATGCGGATATATACACTTCGAGGGTTTCGAACTTCTTACACTACACACCATTCACGTATTTCCGCTCACAAGAACAGGTCGATATTTTATCTTAATCATTCTCTTAAATAGTATGATATTTTCTCTTCGCATAGTATTTGAGAATGACATTTTTTTTTTTGCAGACATTGGCTCATGATTCATATTCATTCTACTGCTCGCATGATGAAACAACTGCTGATAGTTAAGGACCAAGTGAACAAGTGGTGGCTTATATTATGAGTCCTTTCTCTAAATAAAGTGCTGCAGTTGGTGGAAGGTTCAATAAAAGAACGGAGAATATTGTGCTGATTAGTTCAGGTATGTGAATCATGCGTTCAGGATTAGAGTGTCTCTTATAACTGCAGAAGGACATCATTTTGCCTGTGGTGTAGATTTGCATTTTCTGGACAAATCTCAATTGTCTAAACCAATTTCAAAATGATAAATAAATAAAGTCATATCATGTGTTATCATTTGTTAGACGAACACAACTCTCCACAATGGTATGATATTGTCCACTTTGAGCATAAGCTCTCATGGCTTTGCTTTGGACTTCCTTAAAAGGCCTCATACTAATAGAGAGTGTATTCTTTAATTATAAATCCATGACAGTTCTCTAAACTAACCGATGTGGAACACTTTCATCCAACACCTCTCCTCGAACAATGTATGCCTCCCCTTAATTGAGGCTCGACTCCTTTGGAGTCTTCTCTAGTCACTTTTTTATTATGCCTTCGAGGCTCACAATACTTTGTTTGACATTTGAGGATTTGTCAATCTATTGGCATGGTTAAGTTTAGGGTGGCTCTGATACCATGTTAGACGAACACGACCCTCCACAATGGTTTGATATTGTTCACTTTGAGCATAAGCTCTCATGGTTTTGCTTTGGGCTTCTCCAAAAGGTCTCATACCAATGGAGAGCGTATTCTTTAATTATAAAACCATGACCATTCCCTAAATTAACACCGATGTGGGACACTTTCATCCAACACCTCCCCTCGAACAATGTATGCCTCCCCTTAATCGAGGCTCGACTCCTTTGGAGTCTTCTCTAGTCACTTTTTGACTATGCCTTCGAGGCTCATAATACTTTGTTTGACATTTGAGGATTTGTCAATCTATTGGCATGGTTAAGTTTAGGGGATGACTCTGATATTATGTTAGACGAACACAACTCTCCACAATGGTATGATATTGTCCACTTTGAGTATAAGCTCTCATGGCTTTGCTTTGAGCTTCCCCAAAAGGTCTCGTACCAATAGAGAGTGTATTTTTTAATTATAAACCCATGATCATTCCCTAAATTAATCGACCTAGGATACTTTCATTCAACAATATATTTTTTTTCTTTTCTTTTTTTTTCTCTCTCTTATTTCTCCATTTATTTCCCCCTCCATCCCATCCTTCTTCCTCTTTTCATCCATTGTGATTGTTGTATGAATTCTACTCCGAATTAGACTCTTTTCCGTACAATGAGTTTGACCATTTAGCCTTTGTATTCTCTAAACAAAATAAAGTATTTTGAGTATAGTAATATTTTCAAGATCTTTTCATTAATATTTTTAATTTTGGCAAAGTTTTGTAATGGTTGTTAATACGTGTGTTCTATGAGGATATATATATATTTTAATTTTATTTTATTTGTTGCTAAATGTGAGTTAATTAACTAGCGTGTAGAAATTAGTAGAGTAAAAATTAATACTATTAGGTAAGTTCTAAATTTAATGAAATTAAAAGTTTACGGTAAAAATTGATACAATTTAATAACTTTTACATTCCAATTTCATCCCGATACCTCCCAAGGAAAATTCTGAATTGGATCCAAAATTGACGGGTTAGTGTGAGCTTATCCATGCGGTTATGCACTCTTAGAACTGTCTTCTCGGGCTTTACGCAATCAATCGGATCATATAGATATCCCTTCAACACAACAAAGATTCTGCCTTTCGATGACCTATGTTGTGTTGAAGGGATATCTATATGATCCGATTGATTGCGTAAAGCCCGAGAAGACAGTTCTAAGAGCAAAAATTGTTTTTTTTTTTAAACTATACCACGATTTCATGCCCAGTCATCTATATTGGATAATAATAATAATGAAAAAACTGGTATAGAAAATACTTTGAAAAGTTTATTTAAAGTTTTGAAAATTTCATGTTGAAAGACAGTAATACCCTTTCTAATATCATGTTCATTAAAAAAATAAAATGACGATGATATAATAATAATTAATTTAATAAATCATATTTTAGATGAGAGGTGAACAAGAATAGTAAAATTAATTTTTAAAAATATTCAATAAATTTCTAAATTTTTATTTTTGGGTTGAATAAATTAAAATTTAATTGACCTTTATTTAATAGAATCATAAATTTATAAATTCGTAAATTTAAAAAGTACTAAATTCTTAATTTTGAATATTAAAAAATAAAATAGACAAAATTTGAAACTTTCCCCAAACGTCTTATTTAACCTAAAATATGATTTCAATGTTCGAGTCATTTGGAATTGGAATCCCGAAATGAGTAGAGGAGGAGGAGGATAAGGTGTGGCGGAATTGCTTCAGAATCAGAACCTGTAAGCGTTCCGATCGGTGGAGATTTGGATTTGAATTTGAATTTTGAGTTTTAGGGTTTAGGGTTGTGTTCTTTGTGAAGGTGTTCAGGATGATGAAGAAGCTAAGATGGACTATGGAGGGCCAAAGCTTTTGGGATTTGGATGTTTCAACGCCTAGAACACTCGATGGCTCGGCCTCCCCTGTTCCTACTGATTTGCAGCTACTTCCCTTGGGATTGTCCAGAGGTGTTCGGCTTTCCAGGGCCAAGCAGATCGACTTCATGCAGCAGTTCATGGCTGCTCCTTTTGTTCCTTCTTTCACCCCTTCCCATGGCTTCTCTCTCCAGCGCGTCTTCTCCATCCCCTTTTCGGACTCTGGGTAACTCCATCCTCTCTATTTTGTTCTTGGATTTTTCTCATTTCCTATGTTCATGCACTCATTTGTATTGATTCTCCATCAAATCTGGCTTAAAAGCACTGCAGGTCCGCTACTCTTTTAGGTCAGTTCAATGTGCAGAAATTCGTGTCCTCTCTTAAGAAATCTGGTTTTGGAGAGATGGGTCAGTCGATTTCCTCATTGCTGCAAGGCATTGGAAGGCACCTCCGCGACCGATCTTTGTATGCGTTTGGTATTTCTTCTGATATCTTGTTAACTCCTGATGATGCCCTGTTGATCAGCTTTGATGGATATGGTGACAGTGACATACTTAGAACAAAAGCAGTACTCCACCACAAGGCATGTGTATCCCTGGCCTCTAATTGAATTTGTTAATTCTGTTAGCTGCTTGTTCATTGTTTGATGTAGATTCTTATTCATCCCGTTGCAGTTCTTACATCATGATCTAACAATGGAGGCGCTTTCTCCAGGGCTTTTTGTAGACAAATCTGGTAAATATTGGGATGTGCCTTCTTCGTTAGTCATTGATCTAGGGTCTGCGGATACCGACTCGGGTCTGAGTTATCACTTGTCTATGCACCACAATGCTGGGTCTCCCTCACAATCTGGAAGTGAACAAACCTGTATGGCTCCTTTCTGTTTACTTCCTGGTTTATCAGCCAAGGCTGCGTTTGCCTTAAAGAAGAACTTGGAAATTTGGAGAAGCAACGCCAAGAAGTTGAAGAGGGTGCAACCATATGACATTTTCCTAGCAAATCCTCACGTTTCATTGTCAGGGATCATTGGTATGAATCCAAACTGGTTTCCTTTAATGAAACTTCTGATTATGGATTTATCCCCCAAGTTTTTTGCCATGTTTTAATTCTGTGTCAAATTTTATTGAAGTCTTAATTCAACTCCAAGGCTAGGAAATCGAATAAACAAATAAATGAAATCTCACCAGCCTCGTGGTTTAAGGTTTAATCTCTTTGATTTAGGTGTTGATGTTCATATACAATACTTCGAATGTGATGAGACCATATATTTAGTTGATTTCAATCACGTTAATGAGTAGGGACTTCTTGAAGTTCATCAATATATTGAGGATAAATTGGAACTTTTATAATATTAGGAGCAAAATGTTGTGAAATTTAAGGGACCATATTGTAGCTGCGACCTCATTTTAACTTGCAATTGCCAACTTGGCCATTGAAATTCAAGGATTTGACAAACTCAGAAACCACCATAGTTGGACCCTTAATTCATGTTCAAAATTCTTCATTTTTGCACCAAGGAAACGAAGGAATTTAGTTTAGGATACTTCTGTTGGTATGCAGTTTAGCAGATTGTATGAAACTGCAAGCAATCCCTTGGAAAATTATTATTGTGCAATTTCTACTAATTTTTGCATACCATTTCTATTGATCTTAAAAGGTGCTGTTGCTACTAGCTACTTTGGAGACATTTCGGCTGGATCGGCAGCAGAAGGCAGTCTTCAGGAGTTTAGAGGACTTTACATGCAGACTTCTCGAATAAGATCTACTGTTTTTGCAGATGTATTTGCTTCCATTTCTTTTTCAGCTCAGTATGGGATGTTTCAAAGGAACTTTCTGGATCTTACCCGTTTTTCTGGACGTTTCGATTTCCATTCTGGCTCCAAATTCCTTTCTGGAGCCATGCTCTTGATAGAGGATCTTTCCAATTCCCAGCACCCAAGAACCGAATCCGTGAAAGCGACCTTGCCGAATGCGAGATTTTCCTTTCAGCAGCAGGTACGTATGTTCGTTCTTCATTCAGCTGCTGAGTCTGGTCCAAATCAACAATAAAAAACTTGAAAAGAAAATAAAACAAATCTTGCTAGCACATGTACTTCCTCGTATGATCATCTCTTCTGCTTTTTGGATCTGTGAAGTTCTGGTTTCATGAGTTTCGGAAGTTATTTATGAAATTGTCTCCTGAGTCGAACCCGTAATAAATAATAAAGGATCTTCGCACTTGATTGAACTTTTCCATGATTTTGGAGAAGTTTGAAAGGAAAATGATGATAAATGTTTCGATCGAATTCAGTGGCAAAAACTCGTGGAAAAACCTTCTTTACAACTTTGTATAAGGCCACTGATTCGGGGGATGTTTTCGTGTTTTCGTGAAACATTGGTTGCAGATTGCTGGACCTGTTAGCTTTAGAGCAGATTCAGGAGTTGCTATAGATTTGAGTAAAGCAGGATGGGGGAGTTTACAAGTGGAGGAGCCTACATTTGCGTTGGAATATGCGTTGTACGCCCTTGGTTCAGCTAAAGCCATCGCTTGGTATTCACCAAAGCAAAGAGAATTTATGGTAGAGCTCCGTTTCTATGAGAACTGAAAGAGCCCATGTTTCGATTTCGTTTTCGTTTTCGTTTTCGTTTTCGTGTCCTGTTAGACCAATGTTGCCACTTCTATTCTTTATTTTATTTACTCTGAGTCGTGATAGTTCGAACTTGAGAGTATATGTCTTAATCGGATAACCGAGTATCCTCGGTTGACTGTTGGAAATGGCAATATGAACACATTACATCAAGCAAAACTGGCTCTTCTTTTTTCTTTTTTTCTTTGTTCTTTTTAAAGAGAATTTGTTCATGAAACTCTTTTAATGGTATTTTAGAAAATTTGTTATCCTTCTGTTCACATATTCTTTTGAACAACTTTGTTGAAGTATTCTACTTTAAATCTAATTCACATTTCGACATGATGTCAACCTAAAAGATTTATTTAGCGATGGCTTCCTTTCTACACCACTTAAAACTATTCGGTTTGCCACCTCCACCAACGACATCCTTTTATAGTACTTGAAAGACCTCTTAAAGGATTTTAGCTATTCGGTTTGTCAACTACCTCCACCAACGTCATCCTTTTATACTACTCGAAAGATTTTGCTATTCGGAAAAACAAATGCTAAAAAAAAAGTAAGTTCTTAAACGAGGTAAAGCTGACGAGAGAATATATAGTTTTACGTATCTACAAAGCATGTATGAATTTGTATACATGTACACGTGTCTAACACATTCTTTTTCTATACTATTGTCCTATTCGTATAGATATCATCATTGATTATATGCCTTTCAATAGGTAAATTCATCCTCATATCGCACCAAATCGCATCTAAATTCCAAATCTACCCAAAGGGAGTAAAAAAAAAAATGTAGAAGAAACCTTCCATTCTCCATAATTGAGAGAAACCCTCTAAAATACCACGTTTTGCAATAATAATGTGCAAAGCTCCAAAAGTCCCAATACAACACTAAAAAAGCCCACTTCTAGCCTAAGAAAAAATGGACAAATAACAAACTAACACACTCTAGAATTCTAATTCATAAATTAATAAAGACCAACTAATCCAAAATTTTGTTTACTTAAACTACACTGCTTATCTAATATCTCAGCCTCCTAAGCTGTTGGACACCCTGCAACCCAGATTATTCTCATGGCAGAAGTGCAAGAACAGAGCCGTCATTAGTTCAATAAAAAGGGAGCTTACATTTACTCACACTATGACTCCTGCCAAAACTAGTCCCAGGGCAATCAGATGGAAGCTTTAAATGGTCCTCTTTATAATTAATTCTCACAAGACAGAGACCCTGAGGAGGAATGCACGTCGTATACTTGGCAAGCTCCTTGCGATCTCGAGTAGCCAAAATCTTAGGAACAATGTCAGGAGGAATTGCTTCTTTTCCAATTTGAAGCAACAAGGCAACCTGCAAAAGTAATGGACAAAATGGTTACAGTTGCATGAAACCGTTCACGAACTTAAATTTACGCTTCCAGGGAGTTTACTTTCTACCGTAAGGTCGTTATAGCGACCAGCATAAGTAAACAAATCAGACAAGGGGCTTCGTCTAAAAAGATAGGTTTAACAAATATAATTACCATATTCCGAACTTGTCTATACAGGAACCCAGAACCCTCAACTTCTAGCTGAATAAGAGCTCCCTGAAGAAAAGAAACAGTTGCACCCTAAGCATTTAACCTCGGGTTTTGTATAAAGCTGAAAACGGAAGGATTTGCACAGATGACCAAAAGAAGAGGATACATAACTAGCCAAACCTGACTCGTGAGAGGCAGTCAGTATAGAAAAAATGAAAAAGTAAATTACAAGTTTAGTCCCTAAACTTAGGTATGTTTCTAGTTAGTCCATGAAGTTTCGAAAATGTCTAATTGATTCTTGAACTTTCAATCTTATATCAAAAGTATCCCTAAATTTTAAAATTGTCACATAAATCAATTGACATATCCAAAATTTCTATAAAACATTGATTTATTAAATATAATTTCGACTTTTATGTCTAATGAAACTCTAAACTTTTAATTTGTATCTAGTAGACGTATGAGATCTAAAATACATCAAGTAGATGCAAAATTAAAAATTCAAGGATATACTAGGCACAAAACTGAAAGTTTATGAACATATCAAACCCTCTTTAAAGTTCATATTAGACACAAAATTGAAAGTTCAAGAGCTTATCGAACACTTTTAAAAGTTAAAAACCTGTTTGATACAAACCTCAAAGTTCATGAATTAACCTTCTAATTTAACCAAACAAATCAAGGATTAAATAATGTTAAAACATTACCATTTCTATGACGTCAAAACGAAAAATGACCTTCACTGGATTTACCACTCGATCGTTATGCGCTGTATTAGCAAAGGCAGAAAAATCATGCTTTCCAACGAAATAATTTGCAGCCTCTTTCATGGCTGCATAATTGAGTTTATAAACACAGTGGTAAGTGTAGCAACGCTGAAATGGATCCAAGATGGCGTCATTATATATCTTGTAGTGATAAACCTTGCTTAATGTAGAAAACCGAGCATGAAAGTCAGGCACAGCAGGACTCATCTCTCGAACTCTTATATCCGCAGGAAGAAGACCATTCAGAGCAGCATGAATTCTGTCCAAGCTGTCGTAGTTAAATGGTGTAATAAAGTGAGCCACCTGAAACCTGCAACTTGTTGTAAGCAACAGCAAGCATTGTTTTTCAAGGACGTGTTTTAAGACTACTCCATAAAAGCACATCAGACCTGACCCCAGGCATGAACTCCCGTATCTGTTCTGCTTGCACCAACTAAATGGAGATCCTTCCTCTCAAGCCTTGTTGCTCCGGTCAAGGCTTCTTCAACAAGGCACTGAATAGTAGGTGGTGACCGCTGATATTGCCAACCTAATTCAGCATCAACAAACTCAAAATTATTTATCAAACTTTTGGGCCAAGAGAGCCTCAAAATTGAAGTAATGAGCGCAAAATTCTCTGAGTTAACGCACAACACTTCACACCAGACCCCAAATCATGTCAAAGCTTTGAGCTAGCTAATATAAACTAAACACAACCATGGAAAGTTATTACAAATTGTTTGTAATTAAATATTTGTTATTTGATTAAGTGATTAATTAAATATACGTTATCTCAACGTATCCTTTTACAGTTTTTTGTAACTGCTAGGATACAATGAGTTCATTTTCCAGAAAGAACACTGATTCTTTGAGAGATTCTCTACAATTTCCAAGGAGAAAGAAAAATAATTTCTTCATCCATTCTGTAAGAACACAAAAAAAATACTGAATATTCCAACAGCATTTTGGTATTAGCATTTAGAATATATTACGATGATGAAAAAGACATCCAACAGAAACTGATATGAACCAAGAGACATCATTCATACAATATACTTCAATGAAGATGTGAAGAAAATGATGTCAAAATTATCAAAAGAGGTTGCAATTCATGTCACATTGAAGAGGAATGAAGTTTGATGGTTATAAATTTTGGGTGGGTTACGAGTAATTTAGAGTTATTGTATTTTAAGACATTTTATTTACTTTATAGGTTACATTTACATAATGGCTAATTATGGTCATTAAGTATGAATGTTACAACTTTTGGAATGCTTTCATTTTGAGGCTATATAAAGCCATACAATGCTTTCATTTTGAGGCTATATAAAGCCATGTATGTTGTATTCGTAAGGAAGACTTGGAAAATATATTAAAAGAAGCATTTGTGCTTTTCTTTAGCCAATGGCTAAGTTTCTTTGCAACTCTATGTAGTTTAGGTTGCATGTAGAATCATTCAAGCTCGACATGATCAATCTTGCTTGTGGAGTGATTCGAATCTCAATCAAGTGTTCTTGCGTTGAGATATTTGATCAACAAGAATCATTCAAGCTAGACATGATCGATCTTGCTTGTGGAGTGATTCGAATCTCAAACAATGTTCTTGTCTTGAGATATTCGATCAACAAGGTAATCCGAATCTTATTCCCCTTGTATTGATTCCTTATCTTATCATCCGAATCTTATTCCCCTTGTATTGATTCCTTATCTTATCATTAATGATACGATAAGGAATCACTACAAGGGGAGTAAGATTCGGATTACCTTGTAGATCGAATATCTCAAGCCAAGAACACTTTGTTTGAGATTCGAATCGATCATGTCTAGCTTCAATGATTCTTGTTGATCAAATATCTTAATCCATTTAGAATTAACATCGACCTAAAAAGATAAAGCTGGAATGCAGACATAAAATCGTTCAATTCATTCGCCTGAATAGACAACTAGAGAGAAGAAACAGAAATCTCAACCTGCATATCGAGTGCCGTCATAAGCAATGACCAACCGCCATTTGAAGCTGGGGAAATCGGGCTCTGTAACACAAGAAGAATCCTCCGAAATCTTTTTAAGAATCAAGACAAGACAAATACCTCATCAGAATCGTCAAAATTAAACCACAACAATGAGAAGACGAGATGAGAGATTCGTGAACCGTTACCGGAAATCCACGACCGGTGGGAGATGAATCGCCATTTCGAGATGGGATGCTTGGTGAAAGAAGACGGGGAACGGAGGGAAGAACCGCAGAACCCACCGCCCAGTAACTCATCCGTCTTCTAAACTATTTCTAGAATCTCCGCCCCATTCTTAAATAATAATTTTTATTTTTTAATTAAAAAATATCAAAAACTTCCCAATTTTTTATATTTTATTTCAAAAATATTCTTTTTTACAAAAATATTTTTAAAATTTTAATTTTTTTTTAATAATACTCTTATATTTTAAAAACAAAATTAATTTTTTAGATAACTTATGAAGTATTAATGATAATTAAATTTTTTGAATTTTTTTTAAAACAAATATTTTTAGGTTTTTGTAACGAGTAATTTTGAGATAAAATATAAAATTTATTGATATTTTTATTAATTTAACTATATATATATATATTTAATTCCTTTAAATTATATTTTTTTAGTATACAATATTAGATCCAAAATTTGATTAAATTACAAATTTTGTATATAATTTTTTTAATCTAAGTTTATTTACTGTTAAATCTAATCCGGGATTCAAATATTTAGACTTTCAGGTGTTACCATACTAAAAAATTAGCGGAAATTTTTACATGTTAACGTAAAATTTTTAAAATAAAAATAATATCAATAAAAAAAAAAACTCTCTCTCTTATTTTCCTTCTCCGACCTCTTCCTCTTTCAATTCCTCCTCGAGCACATATCATTATCGAAGCTAGGTTGGATCGAAAAATTTGAATAATTTTTAGAGAAAGACGATATGATTTTGGAAATAAATATAACTTAAATATTAACCGTTTCTATTATAAAATTAATATTAAATAATTTTTATTAATTTAGTTTTAAAAATAATTTAACCTAATTTTATTTTATTTTATTATTATTATTTTTTTTTAGAATAATGAATATAATATGCGAAGAGATGATCCAGACATTTGAGGCTTCTTAACCGCATACATACGAACTTCAACCAAAACCGCCCTTTGTAATTTTACCTCCATTTTCGTTCCTCCAAATTTCTTCCCCCAAATTCTTCACTTCCCACTCCCTGCGTTTCACCGCTCCGTCGTCTTCTTCGCCACCTTTGATTCCTTCACTTAAACCTTCGCTTAGCTTCGTATCAATGCAATAAGTTTGCTCTTGGTTTGCTCCCCCGGCGGAATGGCTAGCAGTGTGCAGAGGAGCCCTCGGTTGGATCAGATCCATGGCGAAGTTCGTGACAGTTTTCGTGTCCTTTCGTATGTATATTAACCACCTCCTCTCTGTTTAATTTACTGTTTCTGTTAATTTTGCCTTGGTGTATATGTATGTGTGTGAAACGCTTCCCATGACGATGGCTGCTGTTTTGTATAATTTATTTTTTATTTTTTTATGTTCTGGGACCCTTCAAGCCCTTGATTCTGTTTGGTCCTTCTCACCTTCTTGAAGTGTGGCGTCGTGGGTAGTAGACCATTCTTTTTATTTTTTTATTTACCCGTCGAATTTATATTTGCAAAACAACTGTTTCATTGGTCGAGTGGAGGGGTTGAAGAAGACCCCATTCTAACAATGGAATTTAAGAAAAGGCGTTCAGTTAGCTAACACGCTCGTTAGGCTTTAATTACAGGTCAGTGGACCTGGTTTTGAACTTTATTTTTTATTTTTTGGGAAAGAAGCGGAGTATTTCATTGATGAATGAAATGGCCACCGAAGGTGCATTACAAAAAGGATATTCAACCACGAAGAAAGACCATACTCTTTATGAGGGGTGCGAACATTACACCTATACATTGGATTTGAATTAGCTAAATCCCTAAAGCCCTCAAAAGTTGAGTGATTATTGTTGAAGATCCTCCTATTTCTTTCACCGAAGTGACAATGTGCATGTTTCGCCTCTTGAAAGAAAAGAGTGAGCAACCAGTCTCTTACGTCGAATGTGGGTTAACTAGAGGCTGTTTGAAAGTGTACCCAAATCCTTTTTGAAAAAACAGTGTATGAAGAGATGGTCTTGAGGCCCTTAGTCATAGTTGCAAAGACAACAGTAATTTGGAGTGAGGCTGGTCCAACGGTGCTTTCTTTGTATTCTGTTCATTGTGTTCATGCATTTTAGACTGACTCTCATAGAATGAATTTAATTTCTACGGAAAGAGACTCGTCCAAATCAGCTTCTATAAGTGTGGAGGATCCCCATGTGGTATAGTTGAAAGAGTATTGTTGATGATTTTGTGGTGAAAATCCAAGATTCTCTAGCTGCCAAAGCCATTTATCCTCGCTGGTAATAATCTAGCGGTAGAGATAATAAGATTCATTTCAATTTTAGTCTTAAATTCAACCTTCAAGATTTTACTACCCATTTATGGCCATTTGAGCCGTTGAGCCTTAGTTGTATATGAATATTTATTTTTAATTTGTTCAATTGGCTTATAGACTATGTCACTTCATCTAAATTTTATCTAAGAGAGTGTTGCATGAGTATTTTGCTAACATGTGTTATTTAAAAAAAAAAAAAAAAAAAACAAGTATAATTGAAACCCTGGGACATAATCTGAATCCATTGCAATACATAAAAAATCCGACTCAGACCTATATGACATGACCGAGCAATAGAAATATTGGTAATCTATTATTAACAACTTCCTTTCAACTCTTTTCACTGTAAAGGAAGGTTGGAGTATAAATTAGCTAGAGGAGAGGAAGCCATTGAAAAGGAAGGTGTCAGGGTGGAAGAAAGATAGGCTTGGAAGACCTACTGAATGTAGATACAAGAAATAGCAAACCAAGCACTTCTAGATGCTTGGCATTCACCTTTCCAAGAATGAGAGTACCTATAAGTTAAGGGACGTAGGTTGTGCTCTTCTTGAATATTGCTCCTTGCAAATTGAATGCCTCTTGCCAGAACGAACTCATTATAATTTTATCCCCATACGAAATAGTGGAGTTGGGCTCTCATGCAGTCTCACTATATGTTTCACAACAGTTCAACAATTGTGCAAGTAGGGGAAATGATGTTTTAACAAAAGGAAATGAGTGTATTTGGCCGACTGATCCATTGCCACGAACATGGTATCCTCTCCATGTTTTAGGCAAGGCTTCCACGAAGTTCATAGACACATCTTCTCATGACATTCAAGAGCCTAATGCCTTCTGGAAAAAGGTAATTATCAGCATCCACGATTCAAATGATTTTAATTTGCATACATTTGGAGTAAACAGTGCAAGTTTTCACAGCCCTTCGGTGAGTATTTCTAAAATTTAGAAGAAAGTGGAGTCCCCTTGCGCACTTTTATTTGGGAACTGGTAGCCAAATATTCGTTTGGCTTGATCTCCAAATTGATAACTCTCCTTTATAGGTATGTTTTCCTTGCTTCTTTGCTATTTCTTCTAATCTTGAAGGTTCGTTTCTTCATACTGTGATGCTTCAAGTTCTTCATGGAATACCATTTTTTGAAGATTACAAAAGGATGAAGAACTTATTAATTTTCAAGCCCTTATGATTAGCCTTTCTTCAGCAACAATTAATTCTAATGTAGAGGCTAAGAGGTGGTCTCTTGAATCTTTGGGTGGGTTTCTGACAAATCTGTGACGTATCATTTGGCTTCATCATCTCCTGTGGACAAAGATCTATTTGCAGCTCTATGGAAGTCATAAAGTCCGAAGAAAACTAATATACTATTGTGGATTTTTCTCAACGGTAGCCTTAATTCTTTTGTGATTTTCAAAGAAAGCTTCCTCTCAATTGTCTATTGCCATTGGTTTGTGCTCTTTTGCAGCAAGGGGTTCTCTGAATCACAGTTTCTTTAAATGCCCTTACTTTCGTTCATGTTGGTTCAAGATTTTTTAGATATTTAACGTCCAGTGGGGTTTCTCTAACATAATGAAGAAAGTGTTCCTCAACGTATTGGTCCCCGTCTAAACCCAAACGCGAAGCTCCTATGGATTATTGTGGTCAAAGCCATTCTATGGTTGGAGAGGACTCGAAGAATTTTCAAAACCAACACCTTTCTTGGTTTGACAGATTTGAATCAGCACGATTAAAGTCTTCTCTTGGGGTTCCCTCACAAAGATTTTTGCTGGATGTTCTTTACAGGATAGTTGTCTTAATTAGCTTGCCTCTATTTCTCGTTTATAGTTTTTTCTATTCTTTGTACTATTTTTTTTTTTTTTACTTCATTTTACTGATTTTTTTTTCATTCTTCATTGGATTTTGTATCTTTTAGCACTAGTCTCTTTTCATTCCCTTAATAAAAAGTTTGTCTCTTGTTTAATAAAAAATGTAATATTATCTTCTACTAAATTATGCCTGAACTAGAATGAACCATGCTCAACTTTGCGTGTGGCTCTATCGTTGGATGCCTATGTAGTATATAAGGGAATGAACATATGAATGGGTTTTGACGTCCCATTCTTCTATTTGTTTGAAGTTGATGTGATTTTAGGTTTGGTGTGCTTTGCGTATTTTGTTCCAGTGAGAAATATTGATATCCTTGCTCGTGGATATTCAATTGTTTATTTTTAAGTTCATGGATTTAGGGATATAGCCTCTCTCTGTGTAATTACACTTTTTTGGGTGATTAGACTTGGGTTGCCCGGTCTAACATGTTCAGTGATTCAAGCATTTGAGAAATGAATTGCTTAAATGTGAGTTGCTGAAGTTTTATAGCTGGAACACAGGTATACGAATGCTCCTGCTAATAGGAGGGTAGAGATGTTTGATGAGAGAGGCATTAATGAACCTACAACTGATGATAACATTCAGATGACATCATGTAAGTCTATATATACTTGTAAAATCCATAAGCTTGTAGCTAGATACTCATCTGTTCCTTTTTGGAGGAATTTCTACCAGTGGAATCTGTCGGGCTTTCTATGTTTGAATTTGGTATCTTTGTTTTAAAGCTCCTTGTGGAAAAATATTACCAATCTCAAGTTGAAATACCACGGAAGGATCTCCAACCACAGTAAATAAGAACTTCGTTTCCATCTGTTCTGTTCTTATAGGTCTGAATGCTCTATTGCTTTGCTTTTATTGATTATATGGTTCCATTCTCCAGTTTTATGAAATTCTACATTCTTTCATCAGCTCGTCTTTTTCTCTTTCATTTTTTAACTTCAAATAATTAATTAGTTGTTTCCCGTTCAACCCATTCATGTGATCTGTTCACAATGACTGCATTTTTTACAATTATATTTCTTCAGTTTTGATATGTCTTGCTTGACATAAATCTTATAATATAAGAAACTTGACTTGTAGAGATTAGAATTTTGTTACCAATTTTACATTAACTAGATTTAAGGATAGGTCTGCGTTGAAATCCCAGCGTTGAGGACCCAACAATTGAAATTTAAGTCAAAAGAACAGTGGCTTTGGTTCCAAAATTCAATCTTCCAGATGCATTCAAATAAATCTGGTTTAATTTGGAGTGGTAAATTTCTATATTGCTGAATTATAGGAAGCAGAAGGAAGAAAAAAATGATCATACGTGCGGGAACTATGATTTCTTTGAGTTTGTTGTTGTACATGTGAGTGTTTAGAAGTGGTAGAAAGGTTGTAAATGGAGGTTTAAAGGTGTGGACATAACTTTTAAGTACCCTCTTTTTTTCTATATATTTCACATTCTATTGGTATGTTTTTGTGCTGCAGCAATAACAAGTCAAGAACTCACCAATGTTGGGAAGAAGACAATGGATGATACTGATCCGGCAATTGAAAGCTCTAAAATGGTGACCAGTTTTTTAAAATGCACATGCCCTTTCATTTTGTTTGTCTTTGTATTTTGTTCTTTTTATAACTATTTTTCCTAATGTGAAGTTTGATGTTTAGGTAGTCGAACAAACAGTTGAAGTGGGAAGGCAATCTTCTTCTACATGGGATGGCCAAGTAAGTATATAAACTGACCATTTGAAATCATCCATTTCTTAGAAAAAGAAGTATACCTTTGGTTTAGCCCTATTAACTAGAAGCCTTTTAGTGTGTCTATGATGGTTATTGTTCTCGCCATGCAAGTTATCAAGTTTTAGTATTGTAAAATCATCAAGTTTTAGTATTGTAAAATCATCAAGTTTTAGAATTGTAAAATCAAACGTTCATTGAGAAAAAAAAAAGTGGATGGATGTGGAGCTGCATGGGAAACGTGAGATGCTGTATTTTGGTTAACGAAAACTTTGAGGTAGGATCTTAGTGTTGATAGGCTTTAAATAAGGTGATCTCCCATCTCCTTTTCTCTTCCTTCTAGTTGTAGATATTCTTAGTAGAATTGTCTTTAGGGTGGGATAGGGGCTTATGGAAGCTTTTAGGATGGGAAGGGATAGAGTCCATTTGTGACCTCTCTAGTTTGTTAACGACACTGTTCTTTGCTTTTGTCAAGAAGAGTCTTTTCTTAATGTTAACAGCCTTTGTTCTTCTTTGAGTCTAATCCTGGTCTTAAGATTAGTCGAGAAAAGAGCTCAGTTATTGATATTAATTGTGATTCATCTAAGGCTTCCAGATGGACCATGTTGGTTGGTTGTAATGTAGGGATGGCCTAAACCAGACAATCATGACTCCATGTTGATAGTAGTGGACCCACTGTCAAAGTACAACCGTTTTCATCCTTCGCATCATCCATATTCGGCTACTACAGTGGCACAAGTAGTTGAGAAAGTAGTTCACGTACTTGGTATTCCTTGTAGCATAGTCATATCCATATTCGGCTACTACAGTAGCACAAGTATTTGAGAAAGTAGTTCACTTACTTGGTATTCCTCGTAGCATAGTCATATCCATAGTCTTTGATATGGACAAGATCTTTACCAGTCTGATTTTGGAAAGGGCTCTTTTGTCATCTGAACACTCAGTTATGACACAGTACAACATACCATCCACAAACAGATGATTAGACGGAGGTTGTTAATCAAAGTTTGGAGGCTTAATCATGTTGTTTTGCCATGAACACTCCTTCCAATGGGTTTAATGGCTGCCTTGTGCTGAACTTTGTTATAATACCTCCTCCCCTTCAGCAACTAAATTCACTCTGCTTGAGGTTGTAAACGTGTAAATGGGCATTCAGCCAACTACTTTACCTTGCAACCAAGACATATCTCCTGTGGCTGCCATTGATCAGGTATGAGGATGATATGTTGCATTGGTTAAAAATCCATCTACATGCAACACAACAACGAATGACTTCTGTGGCCAATGGAAAAAGACGGATGTGGAATTTGTAGTGGTAGATTGGGTTTATTTGAGACTTTGAACTTGCAAACAAGGATCCATTGCCCCCATAGGAAAATGCGAAGTTCGCCCTGTGTTTTTTTTTTTTTTTTTTTTTTTTT
>NW_019268539.1:1561895-1569973 GCF_002738365.1 Cucurbita moschata
TTTTTTTTTTTTTTTTTTTTTTTGGCTCATTTCTCATTAATAAGAGATTAGGACTAGTGACTTTCATATATCCCAATTGCGCAAACCTATTGGCCATACTTTACATGTTATTCCCTTAACAACAACTTTATTTGACGACTTAGGATTCACGCTCCAACCAACATAGGGTTTAGGACTATGTTCAACTTCCAATGACCCATCGAAGAAAGAAGTTCTCATCATTGGGAGGACGCAGCAAATGATGATGCGATTTGGGAGGCAATTGATGTGATTTCTGTTCAATTTCTAGAGTCTTACCTTGAGGAAAATGTGGCTCTTTGGGTGCAGAGTAATGATAGATCCCAATCGTAAACATTGGTAGAAGAAGAAAAAGGTAAATGAGGGAGAGAAAATGAGCGGGAGGGATTTTTTCTGTTAATATGGGTCGTTAGTTTAGGATTTCATTTATGAAACCTGACCTATTCCTGGTAGGAACTAGACTCATTCTTAGTAATAGGGCATATATAGGTTCATAGGTGTCAATAGGTTGATTCAAGCATTATTTATTATGGTTAGGAATAAGGATTATTTATTATGGTTAGGAATAAGGATCATTTATTTGGTTAGGAACAAAAGAGGTCCTGAAATTTCCATAGAATTGTTTTTTCTACTTTCTTTTAATCAAGAAATTTCATTTTATCAAATTGATTTTATCACATCAGCCCATATGGATTGCTTTGTCCTCATTTACATTCTTTCCATTCTTAGAGCTCATCCAACATAAAATTATTCCAAGTCATCCAACATAAAATTATTCCAAGTCATCCAACATAAAATTATTCCAAGTCAAGCATACGTAGTTTAGAGTTGCTATGATTGGGTCTCCAAAAATGGGGGTATACCTTACTGGTATAGGTAGGAACTATAATTCTTTTAAGTCTTGTTTAGCTGTACTTGCATACCCTCAAAAGCCCTTTCATTTAGATGTGGTCTCAGTTCATTTATGTATTTCTCTTCTATGCGGGCGTCACTACTCAATCCATTGTCTTTGCTTTCTTGAAGTCAAAACCATGAAATGCACCAACATGAACTTTTGTTGGCTCCTTCCCTGTAAGCTTCAACAAAGACTTCTCTAATATTAGGTTATATTAAGTCGAGGTTTAGTTGTAAGGTTTTTTTCTCTTACCTCTTCTTGGTTTTGTTCAGACTTGTTAAGGAACTTGGAAATTATTTTCTTTTCATCGTTCTCCTTATAAAGTGGTGCATCTCCGTCCAATGGTGCCATACAAATCAAATTGTTTCAAATATTTAACTATTGAAGTACCAAGTGACAGGTTCATAGGACTCATTTCCTTGGACTATTTCCATTGGCTTCATGTTATGGATGGATTAATGAACTAACGACCATGATTTGGTCGCCCCGGTTCTACCTTAGAAAATATATTGCATCTTGCATAGAATTTCTTAATGAATTGAAGTTTGCAGATTCGTTGTCAATTTTGGTTGGTCTGAAGTTAATGTAGCCTGCTTTGATTCCCTGCTCCCTGTTTTTCTTTTAGACTCACAATTTTGGGAGCATGCATAGTTAAATATTCAAAACAACAATGATCATTTTGTCCTCTCGAGGGTCAAATGAAATTTTGCATAATGACCCTGAATTTAATTTGAAAAAGTCATAAACATTTCTCCCAGCACAAAAGATGATACTTGGTATGAGCACATTTTCAATGTTAATATTGTTCCTTATTTGCTTGTCATTTTCTGCTCTAACCTTTGGTGGTCGTGTCTTGCTACTAACATTTTCTTTTTGTTAAACTACTAACATTTTCTTATCATTAAATTTTACATGATTTATTTTGATTATTGGGTATTGTTTGTAATGTTATCATGTGTGATTGCTTAGGCCACGGCTACGAAGAAAATAATTGCTATATGCCAATCAGGTGGTGAGTTTGTGAAAAATAAAGATGGATACCTGTGTTACAACGGGGGTGAGGCCTATGCTATAGATATTGACCAACAAACAAATTTAGACGATTTCAGGACAGAAATCGCAGAAATGTTTAGTTGTAGTATTGATACAATGTCCATCAAGTATTTTCTTCCCGGTAACAAGAAAACTCTCATCTCGATATCCAAGGACAAGGATCTAAAGCGGATGATAAACTTTTTGAAGGATTCTATCACAGTCGATGTGTTTATCATGTCAGAAGAAGCTGTTGCTCGAAATTTATCCCATATGCCTGCTAGTAGGTAGTTAACCAATGAATCATGTTTATTTTCTATGCTTATTCTGTTCCATTCATTTTACTTTATTTTTAAAATCTTCTCATTTTCAGCTCAATTTAGTATTTACTTGCCTATAATATAAGTGTGGCATATCATGTTTTCTCTTATCAGTTTTCTAACTGATGGAGTTCCTCCTTTCTTTTTTTTTTTCCTTCCATTTGTGGATGCTTCATTCTCCTATTCCTTTCATTGTTTCTTTTTTACTTAAAATGTTGGCTTAAAAAACAAAGTTGGATTTCAAATGTTCACCGAAGGGAATGGAAGTCGTTGTTCCTTTGTCGAGCATATTCTAATCAAATTAGAGTGGTATAGAATTTGGCAATTATGAATATAACTTTTGAAAAAAATACTGTACGTAGTAAGATTTGGAAATAGCCATCAAAGGTTGTTCTCTTTATTTTCATATTCATATGGATATAATTAGCTATTTGTGATTTTAAAGTTAATTACTAAAATATGTTTGGTTTTGAGTGTATCCTGTAATTCCCTTTGTTTGGGTTGGTATGTTTTTCTTGTCTAGAGTTTTTCTCGTAACTTTCACGTAATCTTTTATTTTATCAGTTAAAAAGTATTTTTCATCGTAAAAGAAAAAAAAAATATACAAAAAATATATAATTGTAAAATATTTTAAATTTATTTATTAGTCTTTTAGATTTATTAAGAACCCTAAATCTATAAACATGTGCATTTTAATATCTTATGCATTGTGCTTTTCGTTCACCAAAGCATTTAACATAGTGATCCATTATGACCTTTTTCCTTTTGTGACGCTACCTTCAATTATGCAGGTCAAGTAGAACAACAGTTTCTGAGGCAGTAGTTCCTGTAGTTGAGCCTGTAGATGTTGCAGTTGAGAATATCATCGCCATGGATCAGATAGGTATGGACTTATCTAATGAAATCCCTTTAATTTGTGTTCCCGGGGTGTCGAGTGATGAAAAATATCGAAAAGCTGCACAACAATGGGAAAATGCCATTATTGGTGTAGACCAAAGGTTTAACAGCTTTAACGAATTCCGGGAAGCCTTACATAAGTACTCAATCGCGCATGGTTTTGCTTACCGGTACAAGAAAAATGATAGCCATCGTGTCACTGTTAAATGCAAATACCAAGGTTGTCCATGGCGAATATATGCTTCAAGGCTGTCTACTACCCAACTGATTTGTATTAAGAAAATGAACACCAATCATTCATGCGAAGGGGCTGCTGCTAAAGCTGGGTATCGGGCTACTAGGGGATGGGTGGGAAATATCATAAAGGAAAAACTTAAGGTCTCCCCAAACTACAAACCAAAAGATATTGCAGATGACATAAAACGAGATTATGGAATTCAATTGAACTATTCACAGGCATGGCGTGCAAAAGAGATAGCAAGGGAGCAGCTACAAGGCTCCTACAAGGAAGCATATAATCAGTTGCCATACTTTTGTGAGAACATCAAAGAAACTAACCCTGGAAGTGTTGCTTCGTTCACGACTAAAGAGGATTCGAGCTTTCATCGCCTATTTGTATCATTTCATGCATCAATTGCTGGTTTCCAGCATTGTCGACCTCTCCTTTTCCTCGACAGCACTCCATTGAACTCAAAGTATCAGGGGGTATTTTTGACTGCCACAGCTGTGGATGGGGAAGATGGCATATTTCCAGCAGCTTTTGCAGTTGTAGATGCCGAGACGGAGGAAAATTGGCACTGGTTTTTACTGGAATTGAAATCTGCAGTGAAAACGTCAGAGCAAATTACATTTGTTGCAGATTTTCAGTATGGACTGAACAAGTCTTTGGCTGAAATATTTGACAAGTCTTACCATAGCTACTGTTTGCGCCATCTAGCTGAAAAGCTTAACAACGATTTAAAGGGCCAATTTTCTCATGAGGCTAGGCGATTTATGATTAACGATTTCTATGCTGCTGCTTTTGCATCTAAACTTGAGGATTTCCAGCGCTGTGCTGAAAGTATAAAAGGAATTTCACCTGATGCTTACAATTGGATCATACAAAGTGAACCAGAGCACTGGGCAAATGCATTCTTCGGAGGAGCAAGGTATAACCATATCACATCGAATTTTGGACAGAAGTTCTACTGTTCCATATCTGAAGCACACGAATTGCCTATAACACAGATGATTGACGTTTTACGGGGCAAAATGATGGAAACAATATATAGACGCAGGGTTGAATCAGACCAATGGATGACAAAATTAACACCAGCCAATGAGGAAAAGTTACAAAAAGAAATATCAATTGCGCGGTCATTTCAGGTTTCGCTATCCCGTGGGAGCACATTTGAAGTTCGGGGGGAATCTGTTGACATTGTTGATATTGATCATTGGGATTGTAGCTGTAAGGGATGGCAGCTTACTGGTTTGCCTTGTTGCCATGCTATTGCTGTCATTGAATGCATTGGTAGGAGCCCATATGATTATTGCCCCAGATATTTCACAGTCGAGAGTTACCGCCTAACATACGCGGAATCAATCCATCCTGTCCCAAATGTGGACAGACTAATCCTGGATGAATCGACTCCGGCACTAGTCACAGTAACCCCTCCACCTACTAGAAGACCACCAGGACGTCCAAAGCTAAAGCAGAATGAATCATTAGAAGTAGTCAAGCGTCAACTTCAATGTAGCAAGTGTAAAGGTCTTGGCCACAATAAGAAGACGTGCAAAGATTCATAGCTTCATTCTAGGAATTCCAAATAGGTAACTACTCTTTAACTTTGTTTCCTTGATTGTTAATATCTACTTGTTGCATTTGAAATTTTCTTTTCTGAGTTCATATTCTTCATCTTGGTGCTTCTTCCTGCCCATGGAGATTTTTTTGTTAGTGAAATAACCAAGTTCTCATTGAGATCAAATGGAAGAATAAAAGAACATGAAAAACTAACCCCAAAAGGTGTCCAAATAACCTTAAAAAGGACTCTAATCAAGCAAAATATTACCCAAAGGACAACTGGAAAAAACTTTACAAACAGAGGGTCAATGAGAAGTGTGAAATCTAACAAGAGACCACACCTCACGCCAGGGTCTCTCAAGCCCTCTAAAAGTTCTATCGATTCTTTCCACTCAGAAAAATTTCAAAGATAGAAAAACACAAGAAATTAGGTAGCACTTTCTATGAATTATTGTTTTGGGGATCGTTTTAGTAGCAATGCTATGTAGAAAAGTAAATGGTAATACCTTCTCAATCTTTCGTGGTATTTGGATGGCTACTTCAAAACTTTATAGACAAGTTTGATGAGGAAGTTGCATTTTGTGTGTAGTGACAATGATCGTTTTCTTTTTAATTTTTGGATAGGAAACAATTTAAAGATGATACCCATCCAAAAGGATTACAAAAGACTTCTCCCAAAGATAATTTAGGCTGTAGTTGCCAAAAGAAACCTTATTTTTACACCAATAAAGAACATGAAATATGAAAGAGTGATGCTCTTTTTAAATGTGAGGTTGCCTTCATTGGAAACTGAAGTGAGGGTTGAAAAGACATATTTGGTGTTACATAAATAGCAATTCAAATCCACCCCTTAGGGGTTCAGTGTCCTCGCTGGCACTCTTTCCCTTCTTCAATCGATGTGGGATCCCCCAATCTTCCCCTTTGGGGCCTAGCGTCCTTGCTGGCACACTACCTCGTGTCCACCCCCTTCAGGCTCAGCCTCCTCGCTGGCACATTGCCCGGTATCTAGCTCTGATACCATTTGTAACAGCCCAAGCCATCACTAGCCAGAAATTGTCCTCTCTGGACTTTTCTTTTCGAGCTTTCCTTCAAAGTTTTTAAAACACGTCCACTAGGGACAGGTTTCCACACCCTTATAAAGAATGTTTCGTTCTCCTCCCCAACCGATGTGAGATCTCACAGTTCTTCCTTGATCTTTGCATCCTATGTCTTGTTTGTATTGATCTCTTTCCTTGTCTCCTATTTGCTTGTATCTTGTTTCACCAACATGCTAAGGCTCCCCACCCATGACACTCGAACCTCGTCTTTTCCCAAGGCATTTTCAAATAATTTAAAAATTATGCACCTCGTCAATCTAGTCTAGAAAAGTCTCCACATCCATCCAGTAGTTAGAAAAATTCTTATAATGGGAGAACCAAGAAGATTATTGACGTTTAATCGACTACCATAGGGGCTCTCACTAGATCTTTCTTTCCCTGGAAAACTTCTTAAATTCCTTTCGTTACATGGCTTCCAAAAGAATAGCTGCGACAACATTGAATTAGAAAATTTTGGCCAAACCGCAAAATTTGGTACCATAGTAAAGTTGAAAAAAGACCATAAGAGATGTGTTTGGAGCCAACCAAAAGAGATTAAGATCAAGAGCATGTTTGAGAGTGATTTTAGTTAAAATCATTTTTGTCATGTTCATAATCATTTTGAAACATGCATTTGTTCGTTCAAAATCCATTTAATGTTCGATTTTATAATTTTAAACGTGGTCTTCACGCCATCAAAATTGATTTTGAATGTTTAAAACCCTTTTCAGAGTGATTTTAAACCTGTCACTTCTAACCCCTTCCAAAATCACTTCCGTTATGTCGTAAATATTCTCTACATACTACCTTTTATGGTATTAGGGAAAGTTGTTTCTGAATTGTGTACGATACCATTAAAGTCAATTGATCATTTCTGTTTAATGCCATAAGCGACGTTTATGACGAACAATGAAAATTTTGGTTTAGAATACTTCACTTTGCACTTTGTTTTAGCACTTTCTATAAGTTTTGTTTGGTTGGATGGGTAATTTTCTTGGCTGACAGCATACTCTCACGGTTATTTATGTGCCAAGTTAAATTTTGTAACTTTTAAGCTTGTACCTCAGGTAAAACTTGAAGGAGCAGCAACATAGCTTTCCCAAGTAAAGAGATTTGGTTGGCTATAAGTTAACGATGGGGAATCACATGGAAAATTGGAGGTTAGCCTCAAAGAAAACTGATTGAAGAAGAAGATCACCTGAACTGGGCGTGGAACTTACAAGAAAGCCGATCAGGGAGTGCTTGGGAACCGGAGAACTCCAAGGAGGGAAGAAAAGCTGAGAAGGCAGGTAACACTCTGACCTCAAACCCGACCAAAAGTGTATTTTGCCCTTAAGAATTAGAATAAAGGAGAGTTAGAACATAATCAAGGGGAATAAAATTATTTTTTACTGTGGGAGTGTTTACTTAAAGTTTTGTTTGGAAGATCCTATTTTATTCCTTTATTAATTTAACTCTTAACTATTATGTTAGCTTACCTCAACTCGAGAGTATAGAATAACCCGTACATTTGAGTAAATAGGTGGTCTTTGTTCTTTAGGGAAAGTTATTCTTGAAATGCTACTCGTCTCGGTAGTTCACTGGTAGTTTTTCTTTGTTCTGTAGGGAAAGCTATTCTTGAAATGCTACTCGTCTCAATAGTTTACTAGTAGTTCTTCTTTGTTCTTTGGAGAAAACTATTCTTGAAATGCTACTCGTCTCGTCTCAACAGTTCACTGGTAGTTCTTCTTTGTTCTTTGTTCTTTGTTCTTTAGGGAAAGCTATTCTTGAAATGCTACTCGTCTCGATAGTTCACTAGTAGTTCTTCTCTGTTTTTTTAGGGAAAGCTACTCTTGAAATGCTACTCATCTCGATAGTTCACTAGTAGTTCTACCTTTCCTTTAAGGTAGAGTGCTCCAATGTAGTAGAACATAAAGAGGCCTTGAAGACACTTTTCTCGATCGAGATTTTGGTATGTACTAGAATATGGTTAGCTCGTATAGGTTAAAGATTCAAATACCTGACTCCCTTACGTCGAATTAAAAAAAAAAAAAAAAAAAAAAAAAAAAAAAAAAAAAAAA
>NW_019268539.1:1570036-1586348 GCF_002738365.1 Cucurbita moschata
AAAAAAAAAAAAAAAAAAAAAAAAAAAAAAACAGTACAAAATCTCAAAAATATTTTTTAAGCAACAAAATGAAGCGTTAACAAAACATACATTTGAATATTACCATTCTTTTCGTATATTTTTTATTTTTATTTTTTTATTTATTATTATTATTATTTTTTTTTTGTGTAAAATATATGTTTTAGAAAAAGTCTTAGCAATACTCTCCAGAAATAAAATCCACCCAGATAAAATAAAATAAATAATAAATAAATAAGAGTCTCTGCCATCTTTTTTAATTTCCATTCTTTGCCAGAATTTTTATTTATTGTTGTGGAGATTTGGTTACATTTATTTTATAAAAAAAAGATTATTTATTTCAAAAAGTAAAACATTCAATAATATTAATATAATAATTTACAACACAATTTCTTAAAATTTAAATGATAATATTAAATATGGTCGGTGACACTTCAAATATATATATATATATATATATATATATATATATATATATATATATATATATATATATATATGGATCAAATAGATAGAATCTGCATAAACAAAACATTTTATTTTTAAACATAATTTAAATGGATAATTTATCCATTTAAATAGGAGATCCGCAATATATCAAAGAATAAAAATGTAGTTATTTTTCTTCTAAAGCTTTGAAATTTTTTTATTAGAATAAAATACATTTATATATTAATTACAAATATATATATATATATATATATATTATATTTAAACTTAATTGGCTATAGAAAATTAAACACGTTTAGGGAAAAAAAAAATATATTAAACACGTTGGTGGGGTGGCCGGTGAGGCCTCTTGAATGTTCGGATATTGTGAAATGTATTTTTTTTTTATTATTATTATTAAATGTGAATGATAATAAATTCAACAATTTCATCTCAATTTCAAACTTTTTTATTTTTATTTTTTTAATTGTGAGATTTAAATCTCACACGTTAATTTGATGATATATATTTTAACCCGCTAATTTATATTGTCATTTTCAAATTAAAATGAGCGGAAGTTTTATAACTCTCGATTTCGTGGGTATTAAATCGATACTTCCAGCACAGTCACTTGTACGCAAGGTGTCACAATTGCACTTTCTAAGCAGTAGACTAGCAATTGTGCAACGCTTGTTTTAATCAATCGAGTAAGTTAGTCATGTGAAAGTTGGATTTTGTGGTCAATTTTGACGTATGGTCTAGCCTCTAACCACGTTTTGAGAGAAAATATTTTTTAAAACGTGGTCGAGGAAAATCATTAAATACAAGTTGAAAGTTAAGCATTTCGAAAGTCAATTGCATTGAAATCACGTAGGCAAGAGAGGTTACAATACTTGGTCGGTGGAAGGTTTGGGGTGGTGGGGCGGTTCAATACTTGGTCACCCTTTAGTACATTTTGAGACGATTCAGGTTTGATTCGTCTAGACATGATTTCGCCGAACGATCATACAAACAGAAAATACAATAGTAGAACAATACAACATGAAAGCAAATAAAGGATTTGACATGATATGAACAACACGTCCCGGACAAACATGACCATGACACAAAACATGTACCCATATATGCATATATTTACGAGAACTAACTGGGTAGTGTGTGGTACGTGGAAAACGCCCGAACAACTTCTTTTTTTTTTTTTTTTTTTTTTATAAATATTTTCACTTTTTGAATTAGAAAGATATTATTATCCATATAGATGAATTGTTTCATCATAATTAATTAATTAATTAAATATTAACTTTTCATTACCAATTACTTTTAATTAATTATTAATATCAATAATTTTTTTGACGTACTAGTTTTAAATAATTTATTTAAATTATACAATATTATTAATTTCAGTCTTTATTATTAATATTATAATTGATTAATTATTTTTCATTAATTAGATAAATTAAATTAAATTAATTCTCAGCATTATTTTTAATCAATATTTGAACAAATTGTTATTATTATTTTCTTACCAAAATTATTATTATTATTATTATTTTAACAAATCTCAATAATAATAAATTCTCAACTACTAAATTCAAGATTCTTTTGGAAGTATCTCCCGACCATTTTCTCGAGACAACCCGCTCTTATCTCGGGTGCCTAAGGCTCTTCCGATCGACCACTATTTTCGTTCCTCCCTGTCTACTTTTAGAAAATGTTCGGAACAGATAATTTACAATAATATAACGCTGCATTATTTTAAAATTGAAAAACCAGAAGAGATCGATCAAGAGAAAATCCAGTTTCGAAAGAAAACAGACTAAAATCGAAATTTGAAAACGACGTATAATGACCAAAATGGTATTTTCACACTCGAAAGAAATCTTCCTCGATCGTGAAAAAAAAAAAAAAATTACCGCAACGGTAAAAATTTGAGGTTAAATATCGATAATTAGCATGCCGATAAAGTTAAAAAGACAGCTAAGCTAAAAAAGGGACAAAATAGTGTGACCCAAAATGTATGACTTCTTTGCTTTAAGCCGACAATTTTAATGTATTTGTTGGACCCTTTAGATGGTCACTAAGCGATAAAGAAGACTTTTTTTTTCTTTTTCGATTAATAATTGGTTTAGAAACCGAACCATTTGAAATGATAATTAATGTTTTGTCATTTGATTTGATCTGATTCTCGAGACTTCGAATAAGGGATCGAGACGTGGATTGATAGACTAACAACGGAAAAAATACGTTAAAATTTTACACAGATTCAAAAACAAACAGTATGACATTTACACGTACTGTTTAAAAGTTTATTACGAAACAGAGAACTGGGGATTGAGATCTAAAAACCGACAACAACCCTGATACATAGGATTGATGACTCGAGACGACCCTCCTCTACGACTGTAAAGCTCCTAAACGTTGCCCCACCTCGACCAACAATCGACAATCACTTAAAAAAACCGTAAGTCGCTTACTGAGTAGAAACATGTGTTGAGTTTGGTACAAACGAGTTATTTTAAAATGGGTCGAATCTTTGTCGGATTTAATTGATATTTTAATGAGTTTAAAAATATTTTGAATAAATTACAAATTTAGTCCCTATATTTTGATTAAATTTAGAATTTAGTCCCTCGTAAATTGTAATTTTAAAAAAAATATAGGGGCAAATGTGTAAATTAATCCAACAAATTTTGTTTTGTAATTAACGTAATTTCTAAGCAATTAAAAAGTAATTTCAAATCCATCCTAATTATAATATCTTTTATATTTATTATTATTATTATTTGAAAAGAACAATTAGCTTGCCCTAATTATAGATATATCACATGACAATCACATGGAAAGATATCTTGTAGTGTGTCGGGATTTGAGTTGAGTCGGGTCGAGATGCATTTTAGATTTAATATAATTATTCCGGTTATAAAATTCTTTAGTTCAGATAATTCTTATTTAATAATGAACCCGACCCAATTTAAATAAAATTATGAAATATTAAGTTATTGTAATGTTCGGTTGAGGAGGAGAACAAAACACTCTTGTCTACAAACCTTCCTGTAGCATACGCGTTTTAAAGCCTCGAGGGGAATCCCGAAAGAAAAAGCTCAAAAAGAACAATATCTGCTAGCAGTGGACATGGGCCGTTACCAAATAGTATTAAAGCCAAACATCGAACGATGTATTAGTCTTCTCGCTCTCTCGCCCTTCTTAGGGGTAGACACGAGGCGGTGTGCCAGTAAGGACGCTGGCCCCAAAGGGGTGGATTTGGTGAGGTCCCACATCGATTGGAGAAAGGAGAGTGCCAACGAGGACTTGGGTCCCGAAAGAAAGTATATCATTTTTTTAATGTTATTTTAAAGATTCCGACCATGGAGGAATGACGGAAAAAAAAAATAAATAGAGAATATATGGTAAATAAAATATGAGGCAGAGATCGGGATGAAAAATGTATATCGTTCCCGCTCTTTTGTCAATGGACATTTCTAGTAATATTCGATAATCTTTTATAAGTTAAGGTCGATTCGGGATCGCTTTTTCCGACGACATATTTTGAATATTTCTAAACAATTTAATTATACTTTTCTAAACGGTCGAAGTGTCATCTTTTTAGTATGGGCAAACCGAACCGAAACACGTGAAAGGAAGACGGTGGCCGGTCTCCACAAAAAAACGTGAGATGGAAGTTAATGATGGTGATGGGTCCATAAAAGATAAATTTTGTTGTGTGGATGCGACTTACTCGTGGTGGGCCTCTTTCTTTATTTCTTTATGGCCTCGCCACCACATAATTAAAAATTTAACCTCATCACCGTTCTAGTTAAGTTAGTGAACCGAACAACCCGAACAGAGTTCACAATCCAACCCAACCTAACCCTCTATTTTTCGAGTTGAGTTGTCGGATTTTTTTTTTTAATTATTTTAAAAAAAAATACTTATCCAGCGTAAATATTACATTAATAAATAAAATCATAACATTTAAATATCAAACAGAAGTTATAATAATTACAAATATCAAATATTCTTAATTTTTATAATAATTTTAAAAGTAGAGCGGGACTCAGTTGAGTTGAATTGTAACAGAAATAAACAAATTGGTAAATTTTTTAAAAATCCCAATTTTTTTTTTTTTTAATTTCTAATAAAAAATAAACACAAATTAATTGGATTGAATTTTTTAATATTTGTTTTTGGAAATATTTATCACCAAAGCATGTGGTTAGATTTAGAATTATAATAATATATATATATATATAAAGAGAGCGAGAGAGAGAGAGAGAGAGAGGAGAGAAGATAATTGGGAGAGAGGGCGGAGAGGGGTGAGATGGTGGGCGGCGGCGGCGAGGAAAATGAAGATCGGGCGGCGCGTGTGCGACTGGGGAAGTACGAGCTGGGGAAAACTCTGGGGCATGGGAACTTCGGAAAGGTCAAATTAGCTATCAATTTTGAAACGGATCAGCCTTTTGCTGTCAAGGTCCTCGACAAGACCAAGATCATCGACCTCAATATCTCCGATCAGGTCCTTCCCCTTCCTTCCTTCCAATTCTAACCCAACCGCTTCAAATCGTGTCAGAGTGTTCGGGTCTCTAACTCTTTTCAAGACACGATTATTCTTAATCTTCTCACATTTTAACATAAACAACTCAAATTTTTCCTCTCGAAATTATCTCTTCTTGTCACTCGACGACGGCCGATGACCAGAATAGTTCTCAATCTCGTCTCTTAACCAAATCCGAAATATTAGTTCATTGATGATCGACCCGAATTTCTATTAGTTTTAAAACTTTTTTCCGACATCAAGGACGTCCTAACCATTTGGTTCATAAATACTTTTGGTACAAAATTTTCACCATTCAATAAAGGGTAATATTGTAATTTTGAAGGATGGATAAATGAATTTTTGTTTTTTATTATATATTAATTAAGTTTTCTCTGGCATCCATTAAAACGGTGCAGTTTAAAAGGGAAATACGGACGCTGAAGCTTCTCAAGCATCCAAATATAGTGAGGCTACACGAGGTATTATTCGAATATAAATTTCCTTTTTAAATATTTTATTTCTATTTTCATTCAATTCATATATGATTTTACATTTTTACCCTCGGCTATGTTCTCCCTTCATTTTATCCTTGATTTTATTTTAATATTTATTAAATTTAATTAAAAATTTAATTTAAGGATAAATAAAAACTATTATTGGAACACGCAAAAAAAATGGTTGGTTGCTCACCCAAGATGTTGACTTTTATTTGCTCTTTTTTTTCCTTTTTAAACAGTGAAAAATAAATGCAAAATAATAATTATAAATATTAGAAATTAAATTTCATTTCCTTTTCTGTTTAATTGGTATGCATTTATTATTGAATTTCGATAAATGTAAGAGAAAATAATAATAATATAAATTTAAAATATGAAATTAGTCCATTTATTAGTGTTTTATATCTATTTTTATTAAATTTAATTTAAAATCAAAATTTTCTCTTAAAATTTCATCAGAATTATTTATTAATTAATAAAGAAAAAAATCATTTAAATATAATAAAAAACTAAAAACTGCTTGATTTCTAAATTTCTTTCAAATTTTTATTTAATAATTTATTTTCAAATATGACTTTAAAATAAAAACAGAATAAATTAAAATTAAAATTAAAATAATTTAAATCTGACGTGGATTTGGGTGGGTGGCTGTTTCAGTTCCACAATTTGGGGAGTTACGTGTCAAGATAATTGCTTGTTCTGGAAGAAATAATAATAATAAAAAATTTTAAAAAAATAATAATTATTATTATTATTGCTTGTGGTTTTCGTTTTACGTCTCGTGTTTCACGTACAGATGGGTGGAGTAACGGTTTCCCTTTTTGGCCCAATAAATTATAATTATTTTATGTCTGCCACGTCATCAGTTTAGTTAAACTATACTTTAATTTTAAATTTATATATTTTTAATGTTATTTAAATTTTTATAAATTTTTATTACTTTAATTTTTTAATATGAAAATTATAGGTGCTCACGGTTCGGTTCGAGAGCACTAAACCGAACCGAACAACGTCCAAGCGGTTCGCAACCTTCGGTTCAAATTCTTGTTTATATATAAAAATATTATTATTTTTTTTTTGGAATAAATAAATAAATTAATTAGTTTAATGATTGAAAATAGAATTTAAAATATAAAATTAAACTTTAAATTTTTTTAAAAAATTTTAAATAATATATATACTAAATTAATTAATAAAAAATTAAAATTATTTCAAAAAATTGGATACAATGTTTCTAAAATTAATAATTAAAAGATAATAAATGATCAATTTACACTTATTAATAAAAGAATTAAAATTAATTTTAAAAAATAAATGCAATGTATCTAGAAATTTATTATTTAACATAATTGAATTATAATTACTAAAAATAACCCATTCTAAATTAATTATAATTATAATTAATTAGCTAAATACATTATTTAATGAATTGCTTGTTTCAGCCGTTACTATATTGTATCAATTCATTGCCTTTTATATTATTTATGTTTATAAAGACTTGGAATCTTTTAATTAACATTTATCCAAAAATAAATAAATAAATAAATATAATAACTTTATTTTTTAAAATAATTAATCGTAATTACTGTTTATATTTCACGCAGGTGTTGGCCAGTAAAAGCAAAATTTACATGGTTCTCGAGTATGTGAACGGGGGAGAATTGTTTAATAGAATCGTAAGTTTAACGTCTTATTTACTGAGTTGTACCCGAGTTAGCTTAAATGCTGGATTTGACATTCTACGATCGTTAATGATTTAGGCATCCAACGGGAAGCTGTCGGAAGATCGAGGTAGAAAAATCTTCCAACAGTTAATTGACGGTGTGAGTCACTGCCATTGGAAAGGCGTTTACCATAGGGATCTTAAGGTACGTTAATTCAAAGTTACCGTCGGTAGATATAAGGTTTCGTATTTTTGGCTTTGATTCATTTTGTTTTTTTTTGTTATACTATGTAGCTTGAGAACATATTGGTTGATGCGAAGGGAAATATTAAGATATCTGATTTTGGCTTAAGTGCATTACCCGAGCATTTAAGGGTAAGTAGTAAGCCACCATGGTTTGAATAGTAGCTAAGACGACCTTACATTCTCGTGCTCTCGTGCCCTGTTTTTCGACTTCCTCGCTCTCTATGTTTTCTCTCGCTCTTGCTCCTTCTCACATCGAGAACTTGCTTCGGGAAAAGAAGGAACGAGGGCAAGAGGCAACATACGAGCTAGAGGGATATCGAAATGTAATGATTCGATATTCTAAAACCTTTGATTGATCTGGGCTCGTTACCATATAAATGCTTACATCATTTTGACGTAAACATGCGTATGATAATGGGTCCGAATCGGTCTAGGGTTTTAGAAAGTCGAGTCGTTGCACGAAACAAATGAAAAAATTGTTAACCCTTGCCCTAATTGCGTAGAATGATGGCTTGCTTCACACCACGTGCGGAAGCCCAAACTACGTGGCACCTGAGATTCTAGCTAACCGAGGGTATGATGGTGCGGCCTCTGATGTTTGGTCTTGTGGGGTTATCTTATACGTAATTCTTACTGGATCGCTTCCTTTCGAAGATAGAAATTTGTGCGTCCTTTACAATAAGGTAACTACGTAATATTCTTTAATTCCGTTCAATCATGTATCCATTGCGTCACTACATGAGGTAAAATAACACTTTTAGCTCCTAAACATTAGTCAAAATAACAATTTGGTCCTTGAACTTTAGTTTTATAACAATATAGTCCACGTACTTTCAATTCTTGAACGTTCGTAGAAATAACAATCTAATCCTTGAACTTAAGTTTATTACGATTTAGCCCGTGTACTTTTGTTTATAACGATTTTGCAACGATTTTCCGTGTTGGAATTTCAGATCTTGAAGGGTGAAACGCAGCTACCCAAATGGCTATCACAAGGGGCTCAAAATTTGATCAAAAGGATTCTTGATCCTAACCCTATTTCTCGGATAACTATGGCAAGTATCAAAATGGACGAGTGGTTTAGAAAGGATTACAATCCAGCCTACCTTGACGATGACGAGGAGGATATAAACACTCAAAGTGAGGCCATCCCGACGCATCAAGAGGTAAGGCTCGTCGATTTAGGTTTGTCGTTGGTACAAGAATTTATTCGAGGAACCCATCATAATTAGAGATGTCCCGAGACAAGACGGGGATAGGGAAGCTATTTTAGCCCCATCTCTGCGAAATTTTCCATTTATTTTCACGAAAATTAGGTTTTCTGCCGGAAATTTTTTTCTTGTTTTTATATAAAACATCCCCGTAAATCCAATAGTATTTCGGGGGTGAGGACGAGAATAGGAAATACAATCTCCACTCCTGCCCCTGTTTAGCTAACAGAGTGAGGTCTCTCCCACCTCGTTTGGAGCCGGTCCCTACGAGTTAAATGGATATCTCTAGTTACAATGTCACTAACCGTCTTGAACAGCTAGACACATGAGAGAGAAACTACAAAAGTATATCAAATTTATTGATACGTCTCGTATCTACTTCTAATGATTATTAAACATCTGGTCTCGTTATCTTAATGTTTGTGAGAAACAAACGATATCTCGAACAGTAGCCACGTTGTGACAACTTCAATTGAGTAATTTTAGGTTACCCAGCTCGGTTAACTGATTTTAACACGTGTGTTTTGGGTTTTGGGCCAGCCATCTTATCTCGAGGAAAGGAGTCCGAGATCTCCCACGACTATAAACGCTTTTGAACTGATTGGAATGTCATCATGTCTAGATCTTTCAGGCTTATTTGAGAAAGAGGTGAGCATGAAATGATATTACATTGTTATTATTTTATTTAAACTATATTGTAAAATTAATGCAATGATATCCCTTTGTTAATTGTTATTATTTTAATTAAACTATATTGTAAAATTAATGCAATGTGACAGTTATGATTTTAATTAAACTATATTGTAAAATTAATGCAGGATATTTCTGAGAGGAAGATTAGATTTACAACCATTCACTCAGCCAAAGAAGACATCCTCAATCGGATGGAGGATCTTGTCAAAGAAATGGGGTTTCTTGTCCACAAGAAAGAAGGAAGGGTTAGTAACTTTTTAAACGTTTTATTTACCTTTAGAATTGATATCGGGTCGAGGGTCGTAGAAAATTAGGCTCGTAAGTGAGGTGAGGTACTTCTTTCTGTTTGAAAATGGGTCGACCTGTTCCTAGCTGAAGTTGGTTTGGTACGAGAAGCTTTCGTTATCTCAATAAAGAAAGTCGAGTATCCGACCTGACTATAGACTCTTTCTTTTTGACCTACTCGACCCTTTAGTATCCCGAGAACAAGTTTCTCCGGACCCTTTAGTAGATCGTGAGTGGGTTTGTTGTCATCGTCCTTTTTCCTATTACCCTTTTCTATCATAAGAGAATATAGTGTTTTAAGTGATCATGTATGGACTGAAAGCGAGCGGAATTGTGTGGGTTGAGACTTAGATACTCGACAAGACCGAAATCATGACCTAGATAAACATGTAGGATACGGAACGATATGGTTACCAATTGGTGCCTACATTTTTTAGGTTATTGATGAATTAATAGGATGCTCGGATAAGTTTTCTTTTTCTTTGTAATGTTTACCGTAATTCCTTTATAGCCCAGGCCTAAAATTTAGGGTTTTTAGACACGAACATTCCAATTGCATACCCACTACTCGAGAATAAGTTATGACATGTTCGGGAGTGATTTTTAAACAGTTAAAATCGTTTTTACCATATTCAAAATCATCCCAACAAATGTCGTTTCTGATGGTCAAACATGAAATTGACTTTCGAACTAACACGTTTCAAAGTGATTTTAAATACAACGATGCTAATCTTAACCATTTCAATCACTCTCAAACACACTCTTCGAGCCAATTGTTTGTTTTTTTATAAAGATTTCGAGTCTCGGGTTTCGGGTTTTGGACGGTGAAATTAGGGTTTACTTTTGAAGCTATTTTGTGTTGTTTTCAGTTGAAAGTAATGAGAGAGCACAAGGGGCAGAATGGTGTGGCCATTATACTTTCAGTATCAGCAAAGGTAAATTTGAACCTTAAATTGTTCTAATTATATTATTATTATTTATTTATTTATTTTTTTTTTTTTTTTTTTGTAGGTTTTTGAGATAAGCCCTTCACTATATGTTATAGAATTAAGAAAGGTGCAAGGAGAATCATCTTCATATAGACAGGTGCCCTTTCTTCCTTTCTCGAGATACGTTATTTTACTCTTTAACCTAATCGGTGGTTCGATTTTGTTCGATAAGCTATCTTTTGTAGTTTTCGGGTTTTGACATTTATGCTCATTTCCTTCTGATTTTCTTACTAAGATTTCACGGTTCTTCCACAAAAGTTTGAATTCTTAATCAAATTTTAAAAAAACATGTCGGGTTGTGTGAGAGTCCCACATTGGTTGGAGAGGAGAACGAAACACCCTTTGTAAGGGTTTGGAAACCTTCCCCTAGCAGACGCGTTTTAAAGCCTTGAGGGAAAACCCATAAGAGAAAGCCCAAAGATGACAATATTTGTTAGCAGTGGGCCTGAGTCGTTACAAATGGTATCAAAGCCAAATACCGAACTATGTGCCAGTGAGGAGGTTGTTCCCCGAAGGGGGTGTGCCAGTAAGGACACTAGGCCCCGAAAGGGGGTGGATTGTGAGAGTCCCACATTGATTGGGGAAGAGAACAAAATACCATTTATGAGGGTGTGAAAACCTTCCCCTACATTTTAAAGCCTCGAGGGAAAGCCTAAAAGAGAAAGCCCAAAAAGGACAATCTCTGCTAGTTGTGAGTCTGGGTCGTTACAGGTTGTTTGGAGCACTGGCTCGAAGAAATCAAAGTCAAGCGAGAATAAAAAAACATTAACATCGAGACAGGGCTAAAAACGTTACTTCTTGCAATTTTTACCAAACGGGACCTAACGTTATGCTAAAAACGTGCAGCTATGTAAAATATTATCAAGTGATTTAGGCATCCCGTCGAGACAGGGCTCAGTGATGGCAAGTGGCTAATAGACTATGGTCGTCTATATATTTGTTATTTGTGGGATCACACAGAAAATTGTAATTTTAATTATAAAATTGGTGATTATATATATAGTCTTATCATTAATAAATCTAAAATTTGTCTTTATCATTAATTCGCATCTAACTTTGAAAAATAATATAATAACATTAAAAAATATACATAATATAAATATATTAGTGATGCCCGAATAAATGAAAGATATATGAATGAACGGAGACTACATTTAAATGAAAGTGATAATGAGAATATGATGACTAAAAAAATTAAAAAAAAGAATGTCACGACCTATAAAAAAAAATACACTTTTTTTTTTTTTTTTATTTCTTGCCGATAAGAGGCGGTGGTAGTTTCCGACTACACCGACCATACAAAAGTGGAGTAGAGTGAGGGTATTTCGGTCATTTTCATATGTCACGAAAATTTGGAAAGAAATCCCAATTAAACAGTCAAAAAAATACTTTTGCTGACTTTTAATCGGGAATTGTGCAAAAATATCCATAAATTCAAGTTAGTTGAATAATTAATTATTGAATACCTTATAAAAATTCATAAATTTGAATAAAAATCATTATCATTTTTTTAATTAAATTCTTTAAAATTTGAACCGCATATATATATTTTTTTTAATAATTTATTGATATATGATAAATAATTTTGAACAGAAAAAATAAATTTATCGATAGGAAAATTATATAATTTTTTTTATACATACGTACATACGTACGTATGTATATATATATATACATACACATTTATATACACATATATATACACATATATATACATATATATACAGGGACGAGTTCTTTGTACATACACACAGATAGATAGATTATATATATTTTGTATGTATAATGTATGTATATATATATATATTGTTTGTACACATCCCGTTTCCACTCCGGTTTCAATCTTCGTTCTTGTGAAAAATTTCATTTATTTTTCCGAGGAACGAATTCCTTGTAGGTAACAAAATTTATTTATTTAAAAAAAGGGAGTGGAGCGGAGATTTGAACATGGTCGGAGGCTAAAACGGGTTCCCATTTTCTCCTTTAGTAACAAGAATTTTGATCCCGGTTAAAATGAGTTAGATAGAAGTTTATAAAATTTTTAATCTACATCGAACGGTTGACGTGGTGAACGGTGTGACGGTGACGGGTTTAAAATGGTGGGCGGAGAGAAAGGAAAAGACAAAAATGCCCTCCAATCAAACCCAACCCAAAGGGGGACCCTTGTTTGACCTTTTTAACGAAGAGTCGATGGCAACGGCAACACGGCGCTCTGTTTTCTGCGTCTGTTTCTAAAATTCCCTCAGCCGCTAATTAATTAATTAATATTCCTTCTTTGTAACTTAATTCCAAATTTATTAAATTATTTAATTTTATTAATTTTTTAATTTATGAACTGCCCGTTGCCCGCTGCCCATTGCCATTCGCCAGCCTATCTCTCATATTCTCTCTCTCTTTCTTTTCCTCCATGTTCTTCCTCTCTCTCCTCCATCCCCATTTTCGTGAATCAGAGTTCTTCCACTTCCGCCTTTAATTTTGTTTTGAATTCCGCTTTGCGTTCTTCGATTCTCTCTTCCATCTTGCTTTTCACCATTTTTTTGTTTTCCTTTTTGATTACACCAAGTTTACTTCCACTCCCACTAGGGTTCGTTCGGATTATTATTTTTTTTCCTTTTTTACTTTACTTGGATTCCATGCTGTTTCGAATTCTGTAGATGCAATAAACTGTATAGATTGTTGCAACTTACACTTCCGGCGAGATGACCAGCGGCTTGCAGATGAATCCTCAGTTAGAGCAGATCCATGGTGAAATTCGTGACAATTTTCGGGCGCTTTCGTATGTTTTATTCACCTTACTCTTGATTTTCTTCGTTTTTTGTGTTAATGTCGGTTCTTGTGCTTTTGCTTTACGTTTTTCTATCTGTAGCTCCTTTTTCTTTGCGTAAAACTCACGACCAATTCACAGTAGGTATTTCTCCTATTCGATTGTGTAATTTGTTTTTGGAAGTGATACTAGTTGAGAGACTTGTGTTCCTTCCTCGATCTTATTCCTCGTAGGAGTTAAACCACAAAAAGTGATGTTGTTAACACTTGTCGGGGAATTCTAGAATCCTACCATCAGTAAAACCTCCTCTTTGGGGATTTGGAGAAGAACTTAGGGCTCATTTGAAAATGTTTTGTTTCTAATATTATGCTGATTTACTAAAACTACCTTTTTTTGTTTTCGTAATATAATTAAGAAAAATGAAGTTTTGAAACTCCCTCGTTTTATTTTGTTTAAATTTGAGTGATTTCTAATCCTCTTTTTTGAAAAGTGAAAATTAAACCACAAAATGTAGGCGAGCTTAACTTTCTTAAAGAACAGAAAACTTTAAACAAAGTCCTTGTGTAATGGAATCTTGAGTAGATTAAGTGCTAAGTACTGTGAATCCGTGGAGCTAAGGTCATACGCATGGTTCTCTAAATTTCTCTATTAAATTGGATGACACTAGCTCGATGAGAACCTTAGAGCGTACAAGTCTTTGAAGTTGATACCATTTATTCAATATCATCCTAAACTTAGTCCTAAATTTGGTTGATTGTGTGGCAATGCTGCAATATCACTTGAAGTTGTTTCCATTTATTGAATATCAGCATTCTTGTGTTTATCCTATGTATCTGCATTATGATATCCTCTTTGATTTCTACTGTCTCTCAGAAATGGGTTTCAAAGACTGGATAATATCAGAGATTCCAGTAGACAAAGTAAGCAGTTGGAGGAGCTCACAGGAAAGATGAGAGAATGTAAAAGGTATGGTAAAACCAGCCCATGATTCTTTGAGCATGTGGGAGCTTCTCTTGTTGAATTATAAAGAAAATTGCTGTTTGAGTCATGCTTACATAGCCTCTGCATTGAGTACTGGAATCATAGACTACTTTAGGTGCTGGCTAAACATGTAAATTGAGAAAAAATGAAGCTCAATTGACATGTTTCCTAGTTTATTAATGTTTTTTTGTAAATATTTTTTATAGTTCTGGTTTTAGTCACAAAATGGAGCTATTCTTGCAGATTAATTAAAGATTTTGACCGTGAACTCAAGGATGAAGAGAGTAAAAATCCACCGGAAGTGAATAAGCAGCTCAACGATGAGAAGCAATCAATGGTTAGTTAATTGTTATTTTAACTTTCGAACGCTCTAGGGAAGAAAGTAGCTGTATAAAGCTTGACGGTTAACAGCTTAACTGAACCAATATGAGTCATCTGATATTTTGATTGAGGTTTCCAAATCATTAGCTAGAGTGTGGATTGATTTGTAATTTAATGCATGATGTATCACAATGTATTCAGTATAGAAGATGCAGTTTTCAATCTCCTTTCATGAGCCATTTGACTCAAGATTCATAGGAGAATGAGATGACAATATTAGATGTGTGTATGCACCAGATCTGTCTAAGAGAATTTTTATCAGTTGCGATAAGTTTGTTAACAGAACTGGTAGTACCAGGTCTATTATTATTTTAGAGAATGGCAAAGAGTGCCAAAGCACTGTACAAACTACCTAGCCAATTCCCAATTATCCAAGTTGGGTCTTTTTACGTAGAGTGAATAGGTGAATACCAAATACTTGTTTCTATGGGTGTTCACGGGTTGGATTGTTTTTATACGAAGTATATTTTGCCCTAAATATGAAAAATATGTAGAAAGTGGAAAGGCCTAGATTGTTTGTTCTTCCACTGCTCTTTGCCAAGTCCAGTTGAGAAAATCTTTGGAGGATCACCAATTCTGTATCAGAGTTGCCCCTCTGCTGTGGTGGGACGCAAGGCAAGACAATTTCGCTGATTGCTGTCTGCATTTCTGTTTTTTGGGAGATTAGGAAACCTAGGAGTTGGATTATTTACGTGGACAAGAGGTAATATAGAGGAGTTATGGGATTATCTGCCTTTAAATGCCCTTTTCTTTTCATGAGTTATTTGTATCTGTTTGTCAGATTGCTCGCAGTTCAATTTTAGGATAGAATAATTATCACTCAAAATGGTTGTTTGAATGGAGGCATCATGCATTGTCTATTGTTTGTTGTCAACAGCCTTGGTCGTAATTTTAGAAAACATTTTATGTGTTTTACGTTCATGCTGGATAGAATACTGATTTCAAAATGAAGCACAAAATCTAGTTTATATATATATATATATAGAACTTGAGACATCTCTGAGTTTTTTTATTTCTAACTGCTCTGGGCGTCCTTGTGTCAATTGCAGGAGCATTGAGAGGATGGAGAATTGTAGCGATGTAGTTATATGAACCGACAAAAATATACATTATTTAGAAAAAAGAACTGGGAAACATATGAATTGGCTTATTGATTTAGGAAGCCTTAGTTGTCATTATTTCATCTAGCATTGGGTTCAGCTTGCCTCTAACAAAGATGTCGGAACATTATTTGATTATTGAGGATTTTAGTCTCCTGTTGCTTGTTGATAAAAGTGTACTTTTTTAATGTGTTTTTTCCTCGAGTATTGGACTTTGGAACGAGTTTACCTTTATAATTGATAATGTTGTCTATACCCTGCGAGTTACATATATCACTTGTTGATGTTGCATGATAGAATTTTGCCAGCGATCTTTTTTATTGCTCTACATATTTTTCGTGAGCAACCTGTATTTACAGTGGTTTAGAAGTTTAATTAATCTTCTGCTTATTATTATTTTTTTAAAAAGTGATCTTGTACTTATTACAATAGTTTCATTTGCAGATCAAAGAGCTGAATTCATTTGTTGCACTGAGGAAAACGTAAGCCCTCCCTTTTTTTTTTTTTTTTTTTTTTTTTTT
>NW_019268539.1:1586735-1588370 GCF_002738365.1 Cucurbita moschata
TTTTTTTTTTTTTTTTTTTTTTGCTCAGAATATGATACAAGTTCAGTATATAATTTAGGAGCGAATGAGTTCTTGGCCAAAAAAAAAAAAAAAGAAAAAGAGTAATTCTAAATGGGAGGGTAGAACCTTCAAGAAATTTGGATTGCCTTGAGAATGAAAATAATGGATAAGAAAAAAATCTTGAGTTGTCCTTAAAACACCATCCGGAAAGAGATGTAGATTAGGAACCAAGTTTTCCATTTTCTAAATGGGAGGGTAGAACCTAAATTTGTGCATGACTTTAGTGTCCAAACTGCCGACAAAATTGAACCAAGGGAAAATATCACAAAAGGATGATAAAGCTTGTTCACTGAGCCCTTTCATGTACAAGAGAGAGAGGGAGGGAGGAGGTTGTGGTCATAAAATGTCTTCGCTAGATAGAGAAGGTGGAAACATGTATTGACTGTTTTGAGTCGAAAATATGGCTTTAGGTAATCAAAGCTCTACTTTTTGAGGTTTATGACCGAAACAAACAATTGAACATTCAAAGTGAGTGGAAGCAATTGGGTTGATGTCATTTATCTCACCTAATTTGCCTCTCTTGAATAGCGGAAAAGATCAGAAGTAGTATACCCTACTCAAAGTGAACAAATAAGCACTCAGAGCCTAGTTGCTTGTTAGACATGCCTTTGTAATTGATTTCCAACTTGTAATTAACTTATTGGAAATGTTCTTCATTTTTCTCAAATAGGGGAGTGGGGGAATCATTACTTTGGTCAAACCTTGTCACTGTGTTATGACTAGTTTTTCCTATTTGAAAAAGGATAAAAAAGTGCAACAACCAGGTCGGTTAGCTTTTGATTGTTCTAATGTTGTAATGCCACTTCTTTCATTTTTTTTTCTCATGTTTTGAAAACATGGGTCATCATATTAAAAAAGTGTTGTCAAGAAGCTGGAATCGTCGGTTCCCTTTTTCAATGATTGAATGTGGTTCACATAATTCAGCATGTTCAATGGTTTGCTCTATGAGTGTATTGAAATCAAATTGCTTGAGGTATGAGTTGCCTAATCTTTTTTATATCTGAATGAATTACAGGTACGTGAATAGTCTTGGAAATAAAAGAGTTGAGCTATTTGATGAGGGAGGTGTAAGTGAACCTACTGCTGATAGTAATATTCAGATGGCCTCATGTAAGCTTTATTTTCCATATTTGTTAGCATCATAGAAAAATTCCCATGTTGCCTACTGGATGGACTGCTGATATCTGCTCTAGTGGGAAGAAATACCTACAGGACTTTCCTGTTAAAGATAGAATTTTTTAATTATATTTATAATGTAAGAATGTGTTTGAAGCAAGGTTAATAAAATTATTTTAAGTAAGGTTGTTGATGCTGCCGTACCTCATGTGGTGATGAGGTGAAAATCTGCCTCATCCAGCAGCAAGGCAGGGCTATTGCCATGATCACCTTCTTGTTGCTTTCTACCCTTCATTGGCGAGAAGTCTTTAAAAAACATTAATCTAGAAAAAAGTATCTTTGACTACAGAGAAATAGAAAGCTTTTGGCTACCTCCTTGTTTAGTTGGTTTTTTTTTTGTTGCCCTTTTACACTCTATTCTTTCTTTCTTTTTTTTCCTTTTTTTTTTTTTTTTCTCCT
>NW_019268539.1:1588743-1682446 GCF_002738365.1 Cucurbita moschata
TTTTTTTTCCTTTTTTTTTTTTTTTCTCCATGAAAATTTGGTCTCTTACAACCAAAAAAAAAAAAAAGAAAAAAAAGAAAAAAAAGAAAAAAGAATGAAAGTGAAGAAAGAGAGATAGGAAGCTTTTAGAGGAGTGGAGGGCATGAAGAGATTTGGGTTTTAGGCTAGTTCCATGCGTTCCTTTGGGACCTGTTACTAGGAATTTTAGCAACTATCCTTTTATTTCCTATTTTTTTGAACTAGAGTGGTTTCTTTTTTCTGATAATGTTTGCTGTTTCGAGCTTTTGCTTTTTGCCTGCATCATCTTGTGATTCCCTTCTTATGTTCTTTCTTCTCTCTTTCATTTTTCTCCCTGTAAGCTAGTTTTTCATTAAAATTATCTATATAACTGGAATAAATATATTTTTTATTAGAAAAGAAAAGAAAAACAAATAATTTTTTAATCAAAACAATTCCATGTTTAATCAACTTTTTTGGCCTCTGACTAAAATAAGGGTGTAATGACAAAAAATATCCTCATGCTCCCTTTGTACATGTATGCCTTGTTTTTTTCCCAAGAAGGCAGTAATTAGTATAGCAAGCAATTGAAGATAAAATTGCTAAGCAGCTTCTTATTTTATATGCTTGGAATTCCAGGAGTGTCCTTTTTTCTCATTCTATTGGCATGCTTTTGTACTGTAGCAATGACAAATCAAGAACTTATGGATGCTGGGAAGAAAACAATGGATGAGACCGATCAGGCTATTGAACGCACTAAAAAGGTGAAGAACGAACTTCTGGATTTAATCGTTTCTGCCCCTTTGTTCTAATGGTTAACTTCGGTCCATAGGTGGTTGAACAAACTATTGAAGTGGGAACTCAAACTGCTGTTACATTAAAAGGCCAAGTATGTTCATCGTTGAAATTACACCTTATGGTTAAAAGTATACTTTCCTATCTGACCTGATTATTAGAATTCCCCAGGTATTCCCTTAACTTTTCCCAATTAAATTTTCAGACTGATCAAATGGGCCGTATAGTGAATGAGCTCGACACGATTAATTTTTCGATCAAGAAGGCTTCCCAGCTTGTGAAAGAAATTGGCAGACAGGTAAGCCTACCTTATGGCCCTCGCACCCCGACCGCCCAGAAAAACACATTTTTTGATCTCCTAACTGGGACTAACTTCCCCTCCCCTCCCCTCCTCTTTTGGAAAGGTTGCTACAGACAAATGCATCATGCTGTTTCTGTTCCTAATTGTTTGTGGAGTGATAGCCATAATCGTTGTTAAGGTAAATTCTGCAGTTTATTTTGTTCAACAAAACCTTGAAAGAAGAAAAGTTCCATTAAGCGTATTCAAATTTAGTGTCTTTTGCAATAACAAGTGATGTAAATTTTCAGATTGTGAACCCCAACAACAAAGACATCAGGGATATTCCTGGATTGGCACCGCCCGTTCCCGCCAGGAGGCTTTTGTATCTGAGGACACCTGAACATTTCGAGTAAATTCTTGCCTTAGAAACAGGTAGATCTTCGTTGTTCGGTCGTCTACTTCGAGTAAATTCTTGCTTAAAGCCATCGAGAGACACGACATTGTGAGAGAATTCTTCTGCTTTGCTTTGCTTTCCTTTCCTTGTATGCAATTCAATCTATTCTTGGCTGAGATGTGCATAGAGCTTGGTATGTTATATTAGTTTTTATTTGAAGAGAAAACTACAATGTGTTCCTGTAAATGTTTTACTTTGAGGTGATTCATGTCTTTGCGGATTTTACCCACTTGACATTGTTTTGTACACTAAGTCATTGTGTCTAACAGCATATGAATTCCATTCCCACTGCCCAGTGGTTGATAGTTATTCTATTTTTATTTGTATACTCTGTTTCAATTACTCTCAGATTTTCTCATATTTAGACTATGCACAATTATTGCCCTGCATAAGTTACTAGATTGTACCAACTATATTTCTTGTAACAAAATATAAATGGTCTCTTGCCTCATTCCATGCATTAAAACTAGTTACTTAGAAATATTCATTTAGCCTACCGGAACGAAAAAATGGAGAGCGGAGAGCATTTTTCGCCGTTAACTAGATTACTTAGATCTAGAAATGTTCATTTAGTCTGCAGGAACGAAAAAATAGAGAGAGCGGAGAGCATTCTTTGTTGTTAACTAAATTACTTATATCTAGAAATGTTCATTTAGCCTACAGAAACAAAAGAATGGAAAGGGAGTGGAGAGATTTCTTGACGTTAATTTGTTACATAGATCTAGAAATGTTCATTTAGCCTACAGGAATGAAAAAATGGAGGGAGCGGAGAGATTTCTCTCCGTTAACTAAATGAGACTTGAATGAAGAGAGGGAGCGGAAAGATTTCTCTCCGTTAACTAAATGAGACTTGAATGAAGAGAGGGAGCGGAAAGATTTCTCTCCGTTAACTAAATGAAACTTGAATGAAGAGAGGGAGTGGAAAGATTTCTTTCCGTTAACTAAATGAGACTTGAATGAAGAGAGGGAGCGGAAAGATTTCTCTCTGTTAGCTAAATGAGACTTGAATGAAGATTATATTCTTCGTTCTACTTTATATTTATATACATCAAAACTATGCATAAAACTAACTAATTATATATATATATATATTTCTTGACTTTTTAAAGTGTCGGAAAACTACCCGTAATATTAAAAATTGAATTTTTTGAAAATATATTATATATTGTTATATTTTTATCATTAAATTCATATTATTTATTTAGAAAATATACATACAAAAACCAAATATTTTTCATGAGAACCAACCCCACCAAATTAAATATATTATATCCAATAATTTGTTGTAACCACCTTGTGAGTTGTGGAAATATGAGAATGGGTATAAGGGAATCATTAATCATTTAACTTTAATAATGTAATGGATGCCAACGCCGCATGGGAGGATACCAAATTTTAGACCAATTATTTCCTAAATCATAATAATAAACATAGCCCAATTACTTGTTATAAATATTATATAATATTTTCATACAATGTACATTCATTACGAGTTTAATAGTTCGATCTCCATCTTATAATTTTGAAACTCAATAAAATAAAATTTAAAAGAAAAAAAAAAAAAAAAAAAAAAGACGATGACCTAGTGCTAACGGAAAAGATCCTTTATTACTAGGTTTGATGCTTTTCGATGGAGATCTCCAAAATAACTGTTTATCACGAAACCCTTTATCTAGTGTACTATCTATCATTCAAGTTTTTCGTATGACAATCCAGATACCTCATATATATACATATATATATAGCATCAATTTTCATCTTGCATTTATCATTTACTTTACAAGTTTAGAAAGGACATCGTCACTTTGAAACAAAGTATTAAATTATCTTAAATTGTAGCCTTTCTTACGAAAATGGTAAGACAGGCAAAGGCAAAACATCCCACAAAACCCCAGCAGTGTTTCCTTGTTCTGTTCATAAATGGAAAACATCAAAAGCTTGATTTAAGTAAAACTTGATCGCCATTAGATTGACTGTTTTTGTTCATAATGAACACACCAAGGTTTGTAAAAGCTGCCGACAAAACGGGCCTCAATCATAGAGACACACACAAAAAAAGGAAAAAAAAAACAGAACAAAATCCCTATTATCCTTGCCGTTCCGGCTTTGGCTAACAAAACTATGGCTGAAAAGATTCTTGCCAACTGCCTACTAAGCATGCAATGTGCCAAAGTAATAGAGGTATACCTACTAAGCATGCTATGTGCCAAGGGGGAACTCGGTTGGTAAGGGTTTGGAGTCTCTTGGTTTTACTAGCTTTAGAGGTCTCGAGCTTCAACTTCTCGATGAGCTTAATACCAAAAACTCTCGATATTTCCTCAATCTGTACCTTGAGGTGGGCAGGAGTGCCTTTGGGTATTGGGAACCTAAGTTTTGGTTCTTGATTGTTAAATAAATATTCTACTTTAACTCGAGTGTCCACGTCAGCTTGACACTATTACATTTAGTTGTTAAGATAACTCGTAGGTAATCATAACTCAACTAATTAATGTATATACATACTTAACTAAAAAGTCAAAAGTTCAAATTCACTCACTCCTCACGTTAAGTTTAATTCTTGAAATTTTATATTAGTAAGTTAATATGAATGCTATTTTAAGTCATGCAAGTTAGAGATATACATTTGGCACTAATAATAATAACAACAATAATAATATAGCAAAGGGCAAAATAGTAATTTAATAAAGTTATGGACCGAAATAACATTTAGAAAAGTCATGAACAAAATTGAAACAAACTTAAAAGTTAAAAGACCCAAATGAAACTTTGTAAGTCAAAATGGTATTTAAACTTATATTAATCATGTTCATGAAAAGATAAAGAAAAATAAAATAGCGAGCGAGAAGAGATTTCTCTCTGTTAACTTAAAGAGCATGAAATTTATATTTTCTATCTCATCTTCCGCCCACCTATCATTTATTTATTTATTTAAATGTTGAAGACTTTGTTATAATTTTTAAGATTGTGTCGATAGAAACCTTGTATTATATTTTTTTCTTATAAATATTATTAAATTTATTCGGATGATTTATATTTTTTTAATAAAAAATATATCGAAGAATAAAAACTATTCCTTGAAAAGTTTATTTGAAAAAAATATTTTTTCATAGTATATATATATGTGTGAGAAAATTTCTCTACAAAAAAATCTCGATCCCAATCTTCTAAAAAATAAATGGAGAATATTTTAGAAATGAGAATTGAGAAAGGGACGAGAATATATATAAAAGTCTCGACCCCAACCTACAAAAAAAAAAAAAAATGGAGAATATTTTAGAGATGAGAATTGAAATAAGTGGCGAGAATAGGAACGGAAAAGACTTCCCCATTTTCGTTCCATGTCTAAGCTGGACGGGTAAATCGCTCCTAATCCTAACCAAGCATACAGGTAAAGGTAAAGAAATAGAGGTTTTTCTATTGTTGTGGAGTCTCCTTCCTTCTATAAGGCTTAAGGCATGGAGAGTGGTGGGTAAGTAAATGGGCAATTTCACGCTGCTGCCCTGTCTTTTCAGCCTCCAACCGCACCTTCCTTTCCTTTTGATTAATCTCTTCTTTTCTTCATCTTTCAAACACTACATAAATACCATTCCTTTTCTTCCTCTTTTTTTCTAAATTGATCTTTTACCTTTCATTTATCACATAAATTAAACACTAACCTCCCCTAAATCGATAGTCTCGTACTTTTCTCGCTGTTGTATTCTTTCAAATATTACAAAGATATTTTATCTTTGACCTTTCGTAAACATTTCAAGACTACTTTTGGAGTATACAAATCGTTAGAATATTGGACGACAAGTTAACATGTTTGGGTATAGTTCTTTCATATCTAATCCAAACAAGCGTCCTAGTCACCGTGATGGGATTTTTCGTCCAACATTCAAAAGGACGTTACTCCAAAATTGAAACATTTATGAAATATCAAAGGTAATATTGCAACTTTTAAAGTAATAGAAGTATTTTTTAACTAATGGACAAAGTTTAAGGATATTTACGATAATCTAGCCCTACAATCTACCTGCCTAAGTCCAAGTCCCATAGATATTTAACCACCAGAATGAAAACAAAGTTTAATATAAAATAAAACCGATTCTAAGTTGTTCTGCAGCAGTTGTCTGCCATCCTCCGAACTGATAGATTTTCTGTATTAAAGAATATATAATAATATGATACAGAAGAGAGACAAATTTGAAGATACAGCAAAGAAAGGAAGGTGGCAAGATGTTGTTTTTCATTTGATGCCTCTCTCTCTCTCTCTCTGAATGTAATGTAAAAACCAAGGCAAAGACATAGCCCATTTCCCTCTCTCCTCCTTCCTTCCTGGTTACCTACTACTGAAAACTCCATCCCATCCCACCACCATTTCATTTTTCTTCTTCTCCCTTTCTCTTAACTCGTTTAACCTCAGGAGAGGGCCTAGAAGCCAAGCTTGGGACAGCATTCCCAACAACATTTCTCTGCCTTCTACATTGGGAGTTTTTTCATTTGGGCTACCTCAACTGTCGGTTAATCTAAGGAGAGGAACTCTGGGAACTGCATACACTGTTTTCATTTTATCATCAACGCCCATTTATTCACTCATCCGGTAACTGAGTTTGCTACATTCATCAGAAGGTACTACTTATTCAGCAACGTTTTTTTGCTTCTTTGTATATTAGAGGAAAAGGAAATGGCGCCTGATCTAAACACAACACTTTCCAAGAAGACGTTTGTTTTTGGTATGAAGGTATGGGTATTTACTGGAGTCCTGGTGGGGGTGTTTATTGTAATAGTCCTTGTGGTGCTATCAATATGTGTTACTTCAAGAAGAAAGTCTAGAAGGGTAAGTGGCATGCTTCCTCTCAGCCGTATTTCCATTGCATCAAAGGAAATAAAGGAGATTGGGGTGGATCATGTTTCAGCAATCCAGCAGGGCCCCCGCCCCCATGATGGAATTGAAACGGAATCAGAAAAGGTTCTGCTATATTCAAACAAGGCCTACGATTACAGCATATCAGGCTCAGATGATCACACAGAGATATATGCTATTGGTTCTGGAGAAGGAAGCAAGGAAGCAAGTGCTTTGCATAGACCCTCAGATTCAATACCACCGGACACTTCGCCACTGGCTGGTCTGCCGGATTTCTCGCAACTGGGATGGGGTCACTGGTTCACCTTAAGAGATCTGGAACTTGCAACAATGCATTTTTCAAACGATAATATAATTGGGGAGGGAGGATATGGAGTTGTCTATCGAGGTCAACTTATCAATGGGACACCTGTGGCTGTCAAAAAGCTTCTAAATGTGTAAGTTTTCCTTGTTAACTAATATCGTATTTTCTGAGTGTTATTGGTTGGCTGTAACTTTTTTAAGGAAAGAAACCTAGTTTTCATGGAGAAATATGAAAGAATAACACAGACATACAAAACTTGTAAATGTAATGTGGGTTTTAACTTATATAGAGGACAAGCGGAAAGGGAATTCAGAGTGGAAGTAGAAGCGTTTGGGCATGTGAGGCATAAGAACCTAGTTAGGCTGCTGGGATACTGCATTGAAGGAACACACAGGTAATGCTATTGCATTTGATTGTTCCTCACTTGCTAGCTTAGATTGCTGTATACTAAATAGTAGATATTTTCAGGATATTAGTATATGAGTATGTGGACAATGGAAATCTAGAGCAGTGGCTTCACGGAGCTTTAAGCCAGTATGGATATCTCACTTGGGAAGCCCGAATCAAAATTCTCCTTGGTACTGCTAAGGCGTAAGTATATATATATATATATGTATATAACCTTCATTTGATCATTTGGCTGTCTCTTTTCTCCATTGAACTTAAGATTTCAATCTTTAATGGTTTTTTTCAGGCTGGCATATTTGCACGAGGCAATTGAACCAAAAATTGTACATCGAGATATCAAGGCAAGCAACATATTGATCGATGATGAGTTTAATGCAAAGCTATCAGACTTTGGGCTAGCCAAATTACTCGGTGCTGGGAAGAGTCACATTACCACCAGAGTTATGGGAACGTTTGGGTGAGTAACCAAACAGTCACTCTTAACTTGCTGCTTCTTCCATATTTTTGTTTGGGGATAAAACTTTCTGTTTTCTTTCTCGTCATAGATATGTGGCACCAGAATATGCCAAATCTGGGCTTCTAAACGAGAAAAGCGATGTTTATAGTTTTGGAGTGGTTCTTTTGGAAGCGATTACTGGAAGAGACCCTGTTGATTATGGCCGCCCAACACATGAGGTATTTGTTTCAGATAGCTTAGGTCATATTTGATAATCACTTTGTTTTTATTTCTGATTTTTTAAATAGAAGTTTATAAACACTACCCTATCTTTGTTTTTGTAATCAAAAAATTTTACCAGAATTTTGCAAAATCCTCCACGTTTGAAAACTTGTTTCTAAAAATTTGTTTAACATTTAAAATTTGGTTAAAAGTTCAAAGGTTTATTTACGAACGATGAAAAATATGGCAAAAAAACTTGAGATAAAACAAACTCAATTTTCGAAAAACAAATGGTTATCAAATGGGACCCTAGTTTCCCTAAGATTCATGTGGATTAGTTGGCAAACAAAACTCTAGAATTTGGAATTTGGATGCAGGTAAATTTGGTAGATTGGCTAAAGATGATGGTAGGAAGCAAACGATCAGAAGAGGTGGTAGACCCAAATATAGAGAGAAAGCCATCAGTTAGTGAACTAAAGCGAGCTCTTTTGACCGCTTTGAGGTGTGTGGATCCAGATTCTGATAAGAGGCCTAAGATGAGCCAAGTGGCCCGCATGCTCAACTCCGAGGAAAATCCAATTCCTCGACAGGTTGCTTTCATTCTCAAAACATTAATTCTTTACCAGCATTAGTTAACCTCAACTCACTCGCATTTCATCACAACTTACAGGACCGGAGACCCAGAAAGGGCCATGCTACTGCGACCAAAATGGAGTCTGGGAAACAGGAGAGAGGACCCAGAAGACACAAATAAGATAACAGACAATGAGACTTTCAAGTGTGAAAGAATGAATAGATGCAAAAAATAGAAGCTTGTAAGTTTCAAACTTCCAAATTCTCTGTTGGGATTGGTCACTCAAGTAGAGCTAGCAGGGAAGAGAAATGATTTGGAGGTGTTCCCAATCATTGTGTTAATGTACAGTTCCACAATTGCATTGATGGCTATGAAACAGGTCCAAAGTTTTTGTAACTTTTTTTTTTTTTCTTTTTCTGTTGGGGTGGCATTATCTCCTCATGTTGCCATTCGTGTATTGAATGGCTAATGTTCATGAGGATCGATACTAAATTTTCAGAGGTAGTGTATTCTAAGCTAGATCTCATTTCTAATCTTTACATTTGAGCTCTTTAATGTTTTCTTTGATACACTTCTTTTTTATAATATAACGATTTGGGCCTTGAATTCTTGAAGTATAACGATTAAGCCTTAATGATTTAGTATCTTGTAACGATTAAATCCCAATGCTAAAACTTAGATGATGCATGAATGTCAAATACTCAAATATCAAGCCCGCTTAGGATTCAATCTACGATTTGTTTTTCTCGTTTTAATATTCAGGACTAGACACAAACAGAAAATAAATAGAATGACAAAAATCTAAAAGAGAAATGATATAACGAATAAAATCAATATTGCTTTAACATCATTTTCTCTAACCTGGCCTCCTTGAAGAAGTTAAGATGGCGTGGTATGAAGAGCGGAGCATCCCTTTCTTGTTCCTCCAGTGGCGCGAATCCGCAACCCCTACCCCTCGTTCGCTTACCTAGAAGGATTATGCACTTGCAAGCATAAACTTAACCTAGAGAGCAACAAGGAAGAAATTGAGTTATTGGCAGTAGTACAGTACTCGACGATGTTGAGGAACGCTCAATTCAACTCAACATTCGGAAAGGAGAGATCCAAATGAGAGCTTGAACCGCCATAGCCAGCCGGAAATCTACTCGTTTCCAGTTCGATTGGTTAAAAATATATTTATACTTTAAAAAAAATTTAAACAATACCCCCAAAATTTTTAAATATTTTAAAAATACCCCAATAACTTTTAAAATCACAAAACAACCTCTCTTTTTTTTTCTTTTTTCTTTTTTTTAATTTATTGAAAAATTTATTTATTTATTTTCATTTTTTTTAGTACATAAAAACTGTCTACTGTACTCGAGGCTGTCAGTTGACCCGTAGATACTGATTGAGCAATATCTAGAAAAAGCATTTTCTTCGGTTACCATTCCATTAAAGACAAGCTTTCTTAACTCCACGGTCGAGTTTCCCCAATTCCAATACCGTGAAAAGAACGAAGTGAACTCCAAAACCTATCCTGATCCGTTTGATATCCAAAAATTGCTCAGTAACAATCGAATAAGTAGATAATGTCAGGTAAACCATAACAGTTTCAGCAATATGTAAAATTCAAATCCTCAACTTCTAAATGATGATTACGTCATCTGCGTCTATCACAAATAAACGTAAGGTCTTACTGACGTGTTCACGTCATTATTATTATTTATTTTTTATTATTATTATTTATTTATTTATTTTAGGTAAAATTACAAATATAATAAACACCCATTTATTGAAAAATTCGAAAAATATTTATTTTTTAGTCCCTCTACTTTTATTCTTTTACGGAAGTAGTCCCTGGGAAAAAATTTATTATTTATATATAAAAAAAAAAATCAATCCATAATCGAAATCCTACTCGAACTCATCCACTTCACTGCTCGAAGCTCTGCGAACTCCATCATCCATGGCTGCCTTCTCCTTCTCCTCTTCGCTCCTTCCTTCATCAGTTTCTTTCGATCATGGCTCCTCTTCCTTCTTCCCCATCCTTCTTTCACCTTCTTTCGACTCCAATTCTCGCGCTGTTCGCTGTACATTTGCAGCCCCCGCTAGAAAATCGCCTCCTCCTCCTTCTTCTTCTTCTTCTTCCTCACCGGATAAGAAGAGGCACTGGAAGCAAGGGGAATTTCCAGGTATTACGGAGACATCCGCCCCCAGGATGAACCCCGCTAGAAAATCACCTCCTCCTTCTTCTTCCTCGCCGGTTAAGAAGAAGCATTGGAAACAAGGGGAATTTCCAGGCGTTACAGAGACATTCGACGCCAGAAAGACCCCTCTCAAGAATGTCAAGAAGAAATTAGATCGCAAAATGAACGCCAAGGCTTGGGCTAACACCGTTACTGAAGCCTTGTCGGAACATATCACGAACAAACGGTGGATTCAAGCTCTTGAGGTCGCTTCCTCTTCCTTTGATTTCACTTTTTGTTTTGGGGATTTTTGTTAAATTTGTTCTGCGATCCCTCTTTTTGTTACATTTGTTCATTGTTTTGATTGATTTGAGTTTAAATCGATGAGGAATTGCATAATTTTGTAATGTGCTTTGGAATTAGCTTTTTGTCCATTTACGAACAAAGAGAAAAATGCAGAGATTCATTACTTGCTGTTCAAAGTTGAATTGGAGGCATGAAAATCCGTCTTCTCTTGCCTTAATTTGAAGGAATGAAATGATAATTTGAAGAGCCTGCATAAACTTCTTGGGCTATTGTTTTCATCTTTAACAACTGTGGCTGCTTCAATTCAACCGTTCAGGTGTTTGAAATGCTCCGCAAACAGCCATTTTATGAACCAAAAGAAGGAACTTACATGAAGCTGCTTGTTCTACTTGGAAGATCTGGCCAACCACAGCGTGCCCGTCTGCTTTTTGACACAATGGTGGAAGAAAAATGTGAACCCACCACTGAACTTTACACTGCTTTGCTTGCTGCTTATTGTCGTAACAATCTCATTGATGATGCATTTTCCCTTCTTAATCTCATGAAAACCCTCCCTTGCTGCCAGCCTGATATCTACACTTATAGTATATTAATCAAGGCTTGTGTCGATTCTTCTCGCTTTGAATTAGTTGAATCTTTGTACGAGGAAATGGCCGAACGATTGATAACTCCGAACACGGTTACTCAGAATATAGTCTTAAGTGGGTATGGAAAGATAGGGAAGTATGACCAAATGGAGAAAGTTCTTTTAGGAATGCTTGAGAGCACAACTTGTCGACCAGATGTATGGACAATGAACATAATTCTTAGTGTGTTTGGTAACAAGGGTCAGATTGAAATGATGGAAAGATGGTATGAGAAGTTTCGTAACTTCGGTATCGAGCCAGAAACGCGTACATTCAATATATTGATCGGTGCTTACGGGAAGAAAAGGATGTATGATAAAATGTCTTCTGTGATGGAGTATATGCGCAAACTGCAGTTTCCTTGGACGACCTCAACATACAACAACGTTATTGAAGCTTTTGCAGATGTGGGAGATGCAAAGAATATGGAGTACACCTTCACGCAGATGCGTGCTGAGGGCATGAAAGCAGACACCAAGACATTCTGTTGCCTTATAAATGGATATTCCAATGCAGGTCTCTTCCATAAGGTGATTGGCTCAGTTAAGTTGGCAGGAAAGTGTGAAATTCCAGAGAATACCTCATTTTATAATGCTGTTATATCTGCTTGTGCAAAGGCTGAGGATCTGATGGAAATGGATAGAGTGTTTAAGCGAATGAAAGATAAACATTGTCAGCCAGATAGCAAAACATATTCTATCATGATAGAAGCATATGAAAAGGAGGCCATGAATGACAGAGTTCATTACTTGGAACTAGAAAGGAAGCAGGTGATCGATCACGCTCCTACTAACGAGTGACTCGGAAATGGAATAGAGTGAAAAATTGGTGCACGTTTGAGAAGTTGGGCGCTACACCATGCCTGTTCCACCAAGGGCTCTTGCTACATTGGATACTTCTGAGAAAATCAAATCCGCGCTTCCAGCCCTTCCAGTTCTGTGCCAAGTGTTTCACGCTATGATCATGTGAAATGATATGAACCAAGGCATCTCACGTTAACAAGAATCAAGTTTCATTTATTCAACAAAGGTTAAGGGTTGGAATATCTCACGGAAGGTTAAGGGTTTTCATTTAGAGGCTATATAAAGTCATGTACCTTATCTTTGTAAGAGAGACTTGGAAAATGTAGTAAAATGAGCAATTTGTGCTTTCCTTTAGCCAATGACTAAGCTTCTTTTGCAATTCTATGTAGTTTAGGTTGATGATCAATCTTGCTCGTGGAGTGATTCGAATCTCAAACAACAAGTATTCTTGTCTCGAGATATTTGATCAATAAGGTAATCTGAATTTTACTTTCCCTTGTAGTGAATCTTTATTATTACGGTCAAGTGTTCTTACTTTTCCTTTGCAATTTTATGTATAGATTAGATTGCATGTTTAGAATCATTAAAGATAGATATAATTGATCTTGCTTGTGGAATGATTTAAATCTCAAATAAATGTTTTTGCCTTGAGATATTCGATCAACAAGGTAATCCGAATCTTACTTCCCTGAAGTTGATTCCTTATCATTTGGTATCAGAGTTCTTTCTTAGATTGATTCCTTATCATCATCATCCTTCGTGTGGGAAGATTGCAGCTAACTGGTTTTTATGTCTAGAGCTCGTCACAGTGAAGTTGATCAGTATTTTGTAGTTATAATAGTTTTAGGCAAACTTGCTCGTTGTTTGGGACAAAACGGCAAAAGTCTTGACGTAGTGACTACATGCCCATGTGGGCTATACATTAAATATAAATTCTTATCATTGGAACACACATTATAAAGTATATATAAATTCTTAGTCGATTACAAAAAGAAATATCTTTGAACTTTGCTTTCATTTACTTCTACTCTTTTAAAAGTTGGAATATTGCATTTGGCTTTTCGTAAACGTTTCTAAAGTACCATTGAAGCATATATCTCTTGGCCAAAAATTGAGACCTAGAATGGCGTGTCTGTAGCTTGGAATAGAAATTGGGGCTCGTATACTGCCACCGTTTGCCACTGTCGTAGGTCACTGACACACCTATTCTAGTTTCCAATTTTCATCCAACATTTGAGCGGAGTTTTTACTTTTATGGTACTTTTGAAACTTTTATGAAAAGGGTAAGAGTATGATTACAACTTCGGAAAAAATGATCAATTTTAAAACAAATGGTAAAGAGAAGTAGAGAGAGGTACCGATCATTTCGATAGCTTAAGTTTATAAGTTTATAGCTTAAGTTTTGGGACTATTTTGAAAGTTTCATTAATATTTTTAATTTTTTTAAAAACTTTAAAATATTTTTTTTTAAATATATATATACCATTTTTTTTATAAAAGAAAATTAAATAAATAATAGCCCGTTTTAAAAATATTCCTAATGCAATTTTTTTAAAATTTTATGAATAGTTTTTAAAATAGTACTTTAAAAAAAAGTATTTTTAAAATAAAATATTAATAGTTTCAATGTTTTTTAAACTTTTGATATTATTTTTATTAATTTAGTCTTAAATATTTGGTCGAATTTCATTTATTATCAACTAATTTATGAACTATGTTCTAAGTTAAATTTTGGTATAATTATCGTTTTATAATATTCTATAATTTACAATATACTACATTATACATATTTTAATTCTTAATTTATAAAAAACAAATAAATTAATAACATAAAATAATATTTTATGAGAAAAAAAATTCTTCCTAAGATATAATATTTAAAGTATATATTATTTATAGAATATATCTTAAATATTATATTTTAATATTTTTTATTTATGATTTAATTTACAGTATATTTCATTTTATTTTCAATATTTAATTATTTTATATTTTCCTCAGTTGTATGCAGCTTGTATCCTATTTAACGATATGAATATCTACGAGAATACATTTCTTCCTAATTCTATTTTTAATTCTCATTCTGAACGTCTACCATAATTTATCATTTCAAATTCAACATCTAAATACACTAAAAATATGAAAACTATCGTTCCAACTCTCACTATTTAAATCACAGAATCTAAAACGAGGTTTAAAATACAATATATTTGTTTAACTCATTTTAACTCAATCAATTGAATACATGAAAATTACAGCCACCAATGAAAATGTTCAACCAAGAACTGAACTGAAGTTCAAATAATGCATTTATTGACATGACAATCGAATTAAACTCCCAAAATGTAAGGCTTACTTGAAATCTGTTGGATTTGAAGAACTGTTGGCCTGGCCTCGCCGCTGTAGAACAACATTAGGCAAACTTGCAAACAGGAACGTGGAACTTCGAGCTACCATTTACAAAAGTACTGACAATGTGTACCAACCAGACCAAAGCAAGCCTTATGTCTCTTGTTGTCTGGATAAATGCGTATCGTTAACTAAATATTATAAACTCAGTTCATAAACTTCTATATTTGTGTTAAATAGATCTAATAGAATATAAATGGTCTAATAAATCTCTAAACTTAAAAAATGTGTACTACATTCATTAACTTTTGATCTTGTTTACAAAATCCCTCAACTTTTATTTTTGTTTTTAATAGATTTTTTTTATCTAACTCAATATTTTTACAAAGTTTAAACCTCATCTAACAACTATTTGGTTTTGAATTTTTGAAAATACCAAAAGAGTTTGTTTTCTGACCAACAAACAAACAAACAAATTCGTAGAAATTTTAGATTTTGAAGATATCTCGAGGTAAGAAAACAAAAAACTACAAAATGGAAGTAGTTTTTATAAACTAGATTAAGAAAAAAGAAAAAATCAAAGACGTTAGTGTTCTATCTAGACATAAATTTTAATTTTATATCTAATAGACTGACTCGTTTTAGAAAAGGTTGAATAGCCGAGATAGCTGGAAACAAAATTAAAATTTTAATAGCCATTTTTTAAAGTTAAAAAACATAAGAATACCGATGAACAATGAAATTTCTAAGGACTAGACTGCAATTTAAATGTAGGTTTCATGCCTTAAATTCTGTGGTACCTTTATACTCCAAATGGATCAGCCATGAGATATCTCTTTCCCAGAGCCTCCACTTCGGTGATGTGAAGAACTGCCATTAGGAATACGGAAACGAGCGATTTCATCATTCACGCGGGAGAGAAGCATTTTTGAGTGAGCCAACCTCTTGGTTAACTCATCATCCTGCACCTAATTTATTAAAATCAGATTCTCAGCAAGGGCTTGTCATATCATACAGTACAATAATTCTGGTGATTTGGACCCTACCTTGTTTAGAAATGCATGATGTCTTTCCTGTTGGCTACTTCGTGTTTGATGAAGTGTGTTCGTCTTTCCATCCAGCTCAACAATCTTCCTCTTTAGATTTTTGTTTTCCATCTAATCCAGAACGGCAGTGGAATAAGAACAATTTTGCAACAAAAGAAAGGCTTAAAAAATGGAAAAAAACCTCAGCTCAATAGAGTTAAGTCCGTATTATATCATGTATATGTGAAGTGTAATAGAGTGTACTGGAGATAAAGTAAATGCTCAGAATTACATAAGAAATGACAGAAGCATTGCTATAAGGTGTTGAGTATTTTTTGGAATTTTCACCTTCCAAAGAGTTAAGAAAACACTTTGCAGGGGGAAGGGGTCTAACGTGGATCATTATGTGCTTAGCATACCACAGGTTAGGAATCACGACTCTCCACAATGGTAAGATATTAACTTTGAGCATAAGTTCTCGTGACTTTACTTTGGACTTTCCCAGATGGTCTCATACCAATGGAGATGTATTCCTTACTTATAAACTCATGTTCCAACGATTCTAGACATACTGCATTATATTAAAAATAAAAATATGCGTAAATAGCTCGTGCTTACCTTCAGTATCCCATTCTGTACAGAAAGCAAGTGATCCCGCTCTCGTAGTTTCTCACAAGCTATTTGAGTAGCGAGTGCTTCAGCTTCCTTCTTGCTTAGTACAGATTTGTAACTATGGAAACCACCGTCATGTTAAGGTAGGCAGAAAAGAAAATTCAAAAAACCAAGCCCCACAAAAGGAAGCCCCTATTAGAGAAAGGGACTCCAATAAGGAAACAATATGTAGCTAGAGACATATTGGAGAAACCTAATTTACAGCGTTTGGAAAAGTTCTCACCATTCTCTTTCCTCATTTAAATCATTAATTTGTGTCCTCAAGTCATGAACCTCTTGTTCCTACAAGAAAAATTAATGTCAGCCCAACAGGACATAATCAAAATTAGCTAATGAAAACTATACCCTTTTCCAATTTCTACCTTTTCCCGGAATTGTTGTGACAGTAGATGAGCCTCGGTAACCATTTTCTGAACTTCGTATTGGTCTAAAAAGTTCTATATTTTTCAAGAGCAAAAATTGTCACTAATTACATGCAGGCATAATATTTGAAGTCTCAAACAAAGTGAAATTTTTGTTTATCAAAGAAAAAAAAAAGTAAAAGACTTACAGCATATTTAGTCAAGTCCAATTTGACACCAAGTAAATCCCGAATAACATCATGAGTCATACTTTCCGCTGCTGCCAGCCTAGCATTCAGTATGCATATCTGGAACAGCATAACGTCGTACATTGAGTTCAGATAAATGTACATTACTTCAATCTTTCACGAGGATTGCAGATTGCAGATAAATCATTCAGTTATTGAGCCATTTTATATACCTCTTTCTGCCGACTAGTTGCCAGTCCCTCAAGCTCCTCTATACGAAGCCTTGCTGTTGACAGCTCATGCTCCTTCTCCACGTTCATCTGATGCACCAAGTTTGAAATGCATCTGAATGGTGAACTCGAACCCCTCGGTCTAGCTGAACTTTTGTCAACTTTATCTAATGTTGGTGCAGTCATTAGATTTGAATGATCTTTGCTTGCATCCCGAACCATTACTTCCAGATTTGTGTACTGCCCCCAAAGGATACGGATGGAATTGTGATTAAAAATAACAAATTAAAGAAATGTATAACCTAATTACCACTACCAGAGTGCATGAAATTTCCAAAGTTGACTCAACAATAAACATGTTAAGATGGCATAAGAGTTGGGATACTGCACCAACACTAGTAGGCTGCCAACTTCATTGGTTGTCATAAATTATAAAACTCATACAAGCCAAGAGCTTCAAACAAATCCTTCATGATCAGGACATTAAATTGATTGGTAACCTTGTTCTTAAGTCTCATATTTTTTGCATTAACAAAAATAAAGCAGATCTGCATACATAACCTGGTGCAAAATCCATATTCAAGTGTGCATCATTAATAACTTTTCTTTCTTATACAAGTTATTAAAGATGCACACTTGAATTAAATTTCTCTTTTTTTTCTTACCTTCTGTTGGTATTTCATTGCCTGGGCATCAGCATGCAATACAAGCTCGGAGATGTATTCTTTGTGCCGTTTGATCTTCAAATACAAGAAGCCAAACTTCCATCAACGAATAAATCAATTAAATCTGATTTACCATGATATGCACAAGACAGACAAAATACTTTATCCTAAGAAATGATGTTAAAATATTTTAGTGGTTAAACCGACCTCTTTGTCTTGTTCTGCCCTTTCCTCTTCAAGAATTTTTATTCTACTTCGTGCCTCAAGCAGTTCTACAAGCACACCACCCGGTCGCCTGTACTTGATTTTCTTTATTTCTTTAGCAAACAACAAGTGATATCATAGCAATTCATATTAAATAAACAAAAAGACTTTTGAACCTGGGTTGCTCTTCAGCATGCTCAACAATTTCATCTCCAGAGTCAACTTCAGAGAAATTTTCTACAGCTAATAATCTCTGTCTGAAGATTTGTTTCTCCAATTCTAGTGATTCTCTTAATGTACGATTTTTCTCAACCTCCTCATCCATCTCTTGTACCTGTGAAGAGAAATGGTAGAGAATAAACTACTCTGATGTCAAGTGAACAGTTAAAGTAGAAATGAGGCATAGATTTTTCAAGGAAGCCATGGATTGACCTTTGTTTCCAACATATTTATGGTACTCTCAAGCTCTTCAACAGAGTGCTCTAAAATCTTTACCTCCTCTTCCTTCTGTTCAGCATACAATTTACTGGCCTCCGATTCCTGAAATTAGTAATGGAACTCATAAGAAGAACATACCTAAGATCAAACCTCAACTCTAGTATTAGAAGGAACCATAAAAATTCTAAGGTAAAACCTGGCGTGCTTCAGTAGCAACAGCTTCCTTTTCATCGGCCAATGCATAGGCTATGTCAATCTTGTCAGTCAAAAAGCAGACTTGTTCATGGAGTTGGTCTCTCTCAATAACGACTCTACTCAATTCGTTCTCAATATCTTCAACTGATAGAAGTGATTTCTTTTCCAGTGAAGTCAGACGGATTATTTCATCCTCTAGCCTATTAACTACATCCTGCTGCTCTTCCCATTGTTTTTCAGCCTCAGATTTCTTGAGATAAAGATCTTCTACCTGCTTCTTCAACTGTGCATTATGCTCTGAAATTGAAGTCATTGTTTCTTTTGCTTTCTCAAGCTTGGAATTAGATAAGAACAAAGCCTTTTCAGTATCAGTCAGAAGCCCCTCAAGTTTTCTTTGCTGAACTAGCACATGATCAAGCTGACTTGCTTTAATCTCCAATTCATGCTGGAGCTGACTCTGACAATAATCTGTCTCATCTTTCTTATCCTTTGTTTTTGAGGTTGATTCTTGCAGCAATCTAAAGTCAAAAAGTAAGCCTTCTAATAAAACCTCCTTCCTCTTCAATTCCTTCTTGAGTGCCAAATTCTCATACAAAATGTCATCAAAGGAGAACCCTCCATCTGCCTCTTCCAAACCCGTGATCAGTTTGGTTCTTCCTCTGTCAATCTTACTAATTGACATCATGTCGTCCTTACCAGCAAGGAAAGTAGATCCTGAAGTCTTGTTTGATTCCGTACACCTTTTCCGTCTAAGTAGTTGAAAGGCAGGCTCTGTCTTAAACTGTGCAAATTGCCAACAAATTTCTTTCACATAGCACTGATGGAGTACAAATGAAGTAAATTCTCTTCCCATTATTTCCAAGAAAACATCCTCCATAAGGGATTTCCAGTTACTAATAGATTTAACCATCTCGTCTCTAAAGGATATGACATCACAACATATTATGCCAAACTTCTCATCCACCTCCCTTTGTGTTTGTGAAATACAACATTCAAGAGAGGATACTGAGTTTGCAACCTCTTCCAAATTAAACCCAACTTGTTCGTGCAGCAATTTATTATCTGCATCTTTCATATGCATTAAAGACTTGAGCTGTCCAACTTCTTCAATCAAGTTGTCTCTTTCAATCTGTAATTGCTCCCCAGCTTGCTTAAATATACCGGTTTGTTGCTTTGCATTTGCGTTGGCTCTCAACAATGCATTTAACATAGTATCAGCTTCCTTTATTGCGGCTTGAGCTTCTTCAAATTTGGTTAAGAATCCATCATCCTGCTTAGTTTCCTCAACCAAAATTACCTGCAATGCCATAAAGCATCAGAAAGATGAAGCTTGACAATATCCCTCAAGATCAATATTTGAAGATTAACAGAAGGAAACTTTGTTTCGTTATACGCCATGCATAAAATTTGAATTTATTGTCGACCATACGTTATACCTTGCTGGTGTTATTGCAACCTGCTTCAGCTTTTTCTATCCTCGATTTGGAGGGAGTTTTTCCCTGGTCCATTTCTGTTATCAATTTTTAGATCATTGTTAAACAGATTTTACTTCCAACTATTGCCTAATACAGGTACCTAAGAAACAAATTGTATAAGGAAACTGTACCTTCTGACAAAGAATCACCACCTATATCATGCATTAGGAGCGTATCTAATTTCATGCATAATTTATGGATAGCATCATACGTCATAAACAGTTCCCTTCTCAAACAAGTTGTGGATTCTATGTCACCATTCATGTAGTCCACAACTTTCCCTCGTGAAGCAACACTCTCAGTTGAAATGTCAGAGCATGAAGTAGAACAATCGGAACTCCAGCCATCTTCTTTGACTGGATATTGATCTATAAACTGGTCTCCACAACCAGCTATATTTCTATCAATAGAATCTTCAAGAATATTTAGTCTGTTCTTTGCTTCATATATTTTAGCCTTTATTTGATCCAAAATACTATTTTGGTTTTCAATGTTCCGGTATTTGTGTGCTGATGCAACTTTATCCTTGAAGAATTGGAGACTTTTACAATTTTCATTTGTTGTCCTGGCTTTTAACCTCAATTCACGAATTTCTCCCATCATGTCCTGGACTAACTTTTGATATCCAGAATACAGTTCTTGAATGTAGATATGGAGAGCAGAAATATGCATTTCCATGTCTGCATGAATGCCACTAGTTATGTTCTTTAACTCCGTTAAACCTAACCATATCAACTTGTGTTCTGTATCTAGTTCTTCCAGCAGTAATACACTTGTATTGGCCATTACATCATCAAAGATATGACTGCTTCGTTGAGATGAAACATCCAACTTTGAGATGGGCATCTCTCTCTCAATGTTATTACAGAAAGCCAGCTCCTGAGGATTGGATAACCATTCTACTGCAACGGCTGCCGCATCAGCAGATTTTTCTACCCCAATTAACTTATCATTCTTAACTAGCCTTTTGAATAGAAACTCCATCGTGATGTTCTCGTCAGTCATCTGAGTGCTCAACTGTTTAGCCTCGGAAACACATCCATTATTATGCGTTTGTTGTGATGCATTTAAGGCGAGTGCTGCTTCCTTCAGTGACTCTAACTTCAGCTCCATTTCTTTCACCATTAGTCGTGCATCTTCCAGACTTTTATGCAATGATAGAATTGTTTCTTCTTTTTCGATACAAACTTCAATGGCTTGCTGCACTTGTTCGCCAATTCCAACATTTACTGTAGGAAACAAATTAGCGATACCTTCTATCTGCCTATGTGCATCTCTGATAGATCTAGAACTATCGAGAAGGAAACTTGTTAGTTCTATCATTGCTGCTTCCCAGTCAATACTTAGCATCCTCATCTCCTCATTTTTTGCAGACAATGCATCTTTTAGTCGTGTATTTTCCTGGGCTAAGCCATGTAACCTATCATTAAGTTCTACCTGAAGGGTTTCAACCTCTTCCTGTAATTGAATAATTGTGCTGGCTGTCTCCATCTCAACCTGTTGACGAACATCTTCAATTTGTTTCTGCTGGTTCTGGTTGTCTTGGTACTGAATGTTAGATAATCTAACCTCCTCAAGTTCCCTAGTCAAGTTTTCCAACTTTACTTGCAAAGTTTTGTTGTAAACAGCTTGATGTTGGTTCATCACATCCCCTTCGTTTTGACATTTTTTAAATAAGTTTTCCACCATGCAGTGTTTGACCTGCTTGCATCCATGATTCTGACCTTGCATATTGTTCTCTGAATCCATTGTTTGAGCCAACATTTTTGCATCGATCAGATCTCTCTGGGAACATATGGGCTTTGCGTGGAATTCATTATCTGAACCTTGACCTATTGCATTTTCCAAGTTCTCGTCACTTCCTGTAATATGAGATAGCGTGTCATCTTGGATATAACTCTTGATGGACATTGTTTCATCCTGCAAAAGAAACATAAATTTTGCATATTGAGTCATGGAAAAAAAAAATCATACAATTAAACTTCTCAAATAGATATACAACTAGTTATTACTTTCTAGCTACAGGCAACATAAATTTTGTCAGATGTTTTTCATTTGATAATGAACCTTAAAGCTAATTAGTAAGTACCCAAGAACCTGATATTTATCTCGTTCAGATATGGTTGAGTTTTTTCCCAGAGCAACCAGAAGCTGTATGATGAAAATATTTTAAATAGCTGCCACATGATTAATCTAGTAGTTGTGCTGCCATAAATAGAAAAGAGAAGAAACATGGACAAGAAAATTTATCAAATATTCCAAAACCTCGTTGCGTAATTCTGCAACTTCAGTTAGCAATGCTTCACGCTCTCCAAGCTCATAAAAATTTTGATACCTGATGCAATATTTAAACAAGAAGATTTATTGGGTAACAAAATGAAAATAATCCTTTAATTCAATAAGATAGCAAATTATTACACTTGAAGTTGCTCAGTGAGTTTAGAATTCTCTAAAGAAACTCTTGTCAATTCTGGATTTCTGTTAATCTTTGCTTGAAGCATCTTAATCTCTACTGCTAAGGCCTTGTTTTCCTCCAAAAGATATTCGTCAGCGGACAGCATCCCACCTATAAACAATTCAAGTTGTCTGATTTTCTCCTCACGAAACTTCAACAACATTTTAGTACGTTGACCATCCTCCTCTAGTTGGAAAGCCTGCATGAAATGTCATAGCTACAAAATTGATCGACACATCATATAATAGTTTCTATTAATCAAGACTCATTTTTCTAATCAAGATTAAAATGAGTCATACCAAGCGCTTCATGTGTTCAAATTCAAACTCGAGCTTTTGAATTGTAGTATTTGCCGCCTCTTCCCTCCTTAATGCACCAATTAAGGAAGCCTCCATGAGTTTCTGTTGCATATATCTAAGTATCAATATTTGGTGACTGCATCACCAACTAAAAATGAAGATGACGTCTGATACTTGGAAAAGTGTTTTTCCATGTTTATGATAAATAATTCAATACCTTAGGATTTTCGGTTTGCATTCTACCTCCTAATGCTTCGTAGCCTTCAAACAGAGAACTTACGCCAGACTCTTCAAGTCTTGGAACGCTACTCAGTATAGACCTTGGAAAATTACTGTGCTTCAGTAGAAAGGACAACTGACCCTGTGCATTTCCAAAATGCATTAGCTCTATTGACAAGTACGTTTACAGTACAACTGTTACAAATCTACAGCTTTAGTTCAAACCTTCAAGTGTAAGATTTGCCTTTGGAGTGCAGTTTCATCGCCTGAAGCACACTCGTTAACTTTTGCCTACAACAAGAAAAAGGGCCGAAGAGTAGCTCTTAATAAATTGTAGTTTCATTGGAATAAATATGTTGTGTCTGTGTGTGTGCTTGTTGGCAAAATATTGAGTACATTATTCTGAATTTGTTTGGCACGCTGTGCAAATTTAAGAGTGCTTCCTGTTTCATTGGCTGAGCTGTAGAAATAATGTATAAATTAAGATCATGAGAAAAACAGAAAATACCAAGCAAGGACTATTTATTTTCAGACAAAGATTAACACTGACCAAAATGATGGGCTGACATTAGCAATAACAGTTGTTTTTGAGTTTCCACCCAAAGAATCCTGTATTGAAATGTGCCGCTCAGATATTTCCCGACTCAGAGGAACCAAATGATCAATATGTTGATGATATCATATTTAGATTGAAAGCGTTTTAAGAAAGAACCTGAAGTAGGAATGTCAACCTTGAATCTCTGTACGGAATATGTCTAGGTTTCCCATGAGCCAAATCCACTAATGACATAATCACCAAGCTACAACATAGAGCAGAAAGACGGGCTAAGCAACTAAAAAACAATTGAATCAAATAGTTGCATATAACTGCTATATTATAACTTCTGGAAAAATTCTTCCGAGAAAAATCTATTCTACAACAAGAAAGTTGACTATTCAGGCAGCAAAAGAATTTATAGATTCTGTCATGTAATTCCTTTGGAAATAACCTATTATCATTCAAATGCAAAAAACCAAAAATCTCTATACTCGATAATCTTTCTTTTACAAAATAGAAACACGGCAACAAGTAAAGAAGAAATACAACAAAACCAGCATTGGATGGTCTATTATTAAAATAGGGAACCTCAAAAGAACTTGCCAGATCCCCAGGGTGAATTCGCATTTTAAATTTTTCTCGACACTATGGTCACTGCTTTTAATATGCTAGATTTGAATAAGAACGAAGAGTTTACCACTATTTGTAGGGAAAAAAAACAATCAATCAGGAAAATTTGCAAGATGAAAAAGAAAATCTTGTGAAACTAGTATGACCTTTTAAAAGGACAAGCAATAATGTAATTTTCATGTAAATTATTGTTAGTTAGATTCAGAGGCAACCCAGGTAAAAGCACTCCCTAACAAATGACATGAATGATAGACAACACATAAAAGCTTTACCTCAAGTTCCATTTCCACTGGAAAAACAGTTCTGAATATCACATTACTTTGTTTAAATACAGATTTCAGAAGGTGAAATGAATGAACATTTCACCTTCTGAAATCTGTATTTAAACAAAATAATGTGCAGTTTAAAAATTAGCTTAAATGCTTAAATATAGATGAGAACATAAGGACACAGAATGAATATGTAAAAATAAGTATCCAAGGAAACGCATCCTTCTCTGACAAGAAACAGCTCTTTGATTTAATTACCCAAGAGTTGATAATGACTTGTTTATATTTGCAGCTTCTTTCAGGCGATCCCCCTCAGCACCAGAACTTTTCTGCCTGATCAATCAATGAAGTTAGCCAATTAAGTAAAAGAAGTTAAGGCAATGAAAAAAGGTTACTAGGCATCCCGTGCATGAAACAGTTTACCTTTCAGAACCAGCTAGGTCCACTAAATTTAACCTCGCAAATCTAAAGTGAGTTTTGGAGTCTTTCTCCCAATGACTTTCAATTATACAAGTAAGAACACTGTGGGAGCGGCTACTCTCACTGTTCATATATGTGGCAGCCATCTTTCTATTTGCCACACCCTGAGTATGAAATGGAAAGATCTTGATTGTGTGGTAATCCAAAAAAAAAAATTTTAATGTGTCAGTTGAATGCAAAATCTCAAGGTAGAGAAACCTGTAAGAGAAGCTCGACAACATCATTTAAAGATGAGACGCTGTGTTCTGTGAGATTATCTACATATACTCCTTTCTTCGAGTCTTCTCTGATCTACAATGAGAACAGTTACTTTTCGTAATGGTGGGGGAAAGTGGAGAGTAAAACACAGAGCAAAATATTCTTAGTAAGCTTAGAATTACTTGCAAATTAGTTGATGAAGGTTCCAGGAGGTCAGTTATTTGCTCATTGTATATTTCTAGAAAGGAACATTTGCAGCTGTACTTCAATTTGACGTCCTGCTTGCACTTTTCCTCCTGCTCAAATAGTTTGTCACGAGAAACCCAGTAGAGAACAAAATAACTCAGGAGATGCATATTATTACATGCAAATGATCGTATCAATTAAAAGCATAGAGCATTAAGTTGCCAACCATTCCAATTCTTGTAAACAAATGCTCAAAAATGCGTAATGTTAGTCCACAATCTTCGTTGAGTTTGCCCTCCACCTCGTATATTCCACCCATCATGGTATATGTTTTGCCACTACCAGTCTGCAGGGACCAAAAACATGAACACATAAAGACATAAAACCCCAAATCCTATTAAAGCTAAAAATGAATATTGCAGCTGAAGTACCTGGCCATAAGCAAACATACAGCTATTATAACCAGACAAACAATTCTCCACCATTGGCTGTCCAGCAACCTTGAAAAGGTTCTCCTAAATTTCATAGCAGGAAGAAGTGAGGCCGACATGAAGGTATCTTTGGACTTCAGAACTATACTAATTTTCTTTCCGAGAACAAATGAATTCGACGAAACCCAGAATAAATTGAGTTCAAGGCCATATCAGGGCAGAAGCTACAACAATAAATTTCTCCAGAAGAGGCCCAATTCAACGAAAACAAACAAGAAAAACCAGAGATTGAGAGAGAGAGATTTGCACCTGCGATATTGTTTCGCAAGCTATATGATCGAAGGTGAATCTGGTTTCGGGGTGACCAAGCCACACCAGAGTTTTTGCGGATTCCTGTCGCAAGCATCGACCATAACCTTGAGAGTCTCTCTCCGTAGTATTCAAAGGTCGAATACGTATCATTACCTGTACAGAATAATCATTCATCCCATGATTCACATCCACGAAGCTACCCTAACCAAAATGAAGGAGCTACAGAGCACAAACTAACCTGCACGTTGTGATCCTTCCAGAAAGATGGATCTTCCTCAAGGTCGAAATGAGGAACGTCGACCGGTAACTCTGTATCCGGAATCGCTATCCGTCTGAAAAGTCGAGAGGAACATCCTGCCCTGCCATCGCCGAGCTGAGGAGCTTTACTACCAGTAGCGACTCCACCAAACGAAACTCTCGAAGAACTCTTTGCAGGAGTACTCTGAGTTGAGCTAGGCTCAGAGCTAACCCTCCGACCTTGAGCTGAAAACCTTGGCGTCCCATTGTTGGTACCTGCTTTCCAATTAACCTTAAGCGAAACATCAGATTTTCTATCAGAAAACCAATCGGCTTTGGTGGATTGGAGCTTGAAGTTTGAATCAAACACAGAATCGTGAAATTCTTTCTGGAACTGAGCTGGATCTGCAATGATATTGAAAGGTGTTCTAGGAGGTGGAAAATGAAGTGCACTGGGCGAAGTTCCGAGTTCATTCTCGTCAGCCTCCGGTTGAGCGTTCTTTGAAGCAGATACATGTTTCGACATTGTTGAGCTCTCGAGTTCCGATCGAACGAAATTGAAATTCAAGGTGAGGATTCAGTGGACATTTGAACGCAAGACGAAGCTCGAACTTCTCAGTGGAGTGGAAGAAGAGTGGAACAGAAAATGAAATTGATTACACGATGAGCTTAGAACAGCCCGCCCATTTAAAATTTGAACTATTTTATTTACGAAATGGCCCCTGATATTTTTCAAATTTGAAAAGTAACCCAAATAGAAATTATTTGCCTTATCTTTACCCATCAACTAACTCAAATCAAAATTTTAGTTCAATCGGTGGATTTTTTGTTCGGTCCGTTCAATCCGACTAATTCAAATTTTGGTCAACGATTTTACAATAGGCGGCCACTACCCAATTTAGTGAATCACTATCAAATTGGTATTAAATCGAGACTGCGTCAGTCTTTCTCGTGTATCTCGTTTATGTTGGTGCCATACCTGACCGTGTTGTGCAAAACACTCAAAAAAGTCGTGGCATTCCGTTATTTCATACCCTCCCCTAAAAGTACAATAGTGGGTCCCTCAAAAAACGGGTAATCCCCGAAAGACTTTCAGTGAACTTTGTTCAGAAGGTGCACTGCAAGTATTCTTTCATAAATTTGATGCGAGTTGTACTTCTCAGCGCTTGATCCAATTTTTCTCCCGAGTTGTATATGCTCTTGTTTACGAGATTGTTACAAAGAGGAAGACCGACGTTTGTAACAGATGTTAGTGACGTGTCGTAACTTATTAATATATCTCTTGTTATTATTACCCTAATTTAATTTTGTGTCTATTCATCAAAAAAAAAAATTATTTCCATTTACTAAATTTACAAATAAAAATTATTTATTTTATTCCACGAATATTGCCTAATTCATACAAATGATTAAAAATAATTAATAAATTTAGATAATATGAAAAATTAACGGAATATTTTATTATTGATTTATTTATTATTATTATTATTATTATTATTATTGAGGTAGATGGAGGGAGGCCACGGAATTTAAATTCGGACGCTTTGACTGGCTGTGGGCCACAGCTCCAAATTTAACGTTGTTAATCTCCTTTTTCGTGAAGCTAAATATTATTAATAATAAGCTTACTTTTTTTTAAATACTAATTTATATTTTATATTTTATTTTTAAAAGTTATATAATTTTTTAAAAATGTTTTGCCCATAATTTTAAATTGTTACCATTTTTTAAACCTTAAAAAAAATTTAACTAATGGTGGACTGAACTATTACAGGTAAGAGCGGGTAGGAATCTATTAATTATGTTTATTTATTATTTATTTATTTATTTTTACTCGTAATATTGAGATTGATGAGAAAAAATTTCAATTAAAAAAAAAATAGCATAGCATGAACTTTAGGGTTGGTTCGATATTGAATTTAAAATGTTGTGACAATTCACTGATGGGAGGGTTTAAAGCTGATGAGTTTGATAACGGGTACAAATGTCTATGGGTATGATATATATATATATGGGTATGATACAAAAACGGTATAAAAAGTTTGAGATTTTTAATAACATAAGTTGTTACGACCGGTAAAAGAAGTGATGTCGTTTAGGGAAGCTGCATGCACGGGAACGATGCCATTGAACATCACAAACATCACAAGCCTATTGTATACTAATGTAATTGATAGTTTAATATCTTATTAGGCACCAAACTCGAATATGTCTGATAAATTTATTTATTTATTTAAAAATTAAATTAAATATGCCAACGACCGGCTAAACACAAAATTGAAAGTTCAATAATGTATTTAATATATTTAAAATTTATGGATTTATTAGACATAAAATTAAAAATTACCTTTTTACCTTTAGTTTTGAATGAAAATAGTTAATATTTGTTTAAAAAATATCGTAAAATTTTAAAATTACTTCAAAAATATGGGAGTTTTCAAAAGTTTTATTAATTACCTTAAATTTTTTTTAAAAACTTTAAAAACACCTTTAAATCTTAAAAAAAAAAAAACTATTATTCTGAGTACCACATTTTAATACCATACTCAAACTTTAAAAAATAATATTTAAAAAATAGACGAGTTTCAGACAAGGATAAGAATATTTTTTATAAGTTGAAGGATATTAATAAAACCTTTTAAATTCAAGACTATTTTTAAACTCTATTAAAAGTTATGACTTTCGGCTTTTCCAGAGATATATTCTCGCCTATAAACCCATGATTTTCCACTAAAATAATGAAGGTGGGATTCACTCCCAGCAATACTCAATAATCCTCTCATCGAATAAAGTACACTATAAGCCTCCCTTGAGGCTTATGGAGCTCTCGAATAGCCTTTCCCTTAATCGAGGCTCGGCTCATTTCTCTAGAGCCCTTGAACAAAGTACCCCCTTTGTTCGACACTTTAGTTACTTTTGACTACACCTTCAAGACTCACAATTATTTGTTCGATATTTAAGGATTCTATTGTTATGACTAAGTTTAGAGCATGGCTCTGATACCAATTGTTAGAAACCACAAATCCCCATAATAATATGATATTGTCCACTTTGAGCATAAGCTCTCGTGACTTTGTTTTGAGCTTCCCAAAAGACGAAAATATTCCTTATGTATTTTAAAAACAAAATATAATATTTTCCGTATTTTTTAGACATTTTTTTTAGGTAAAAATATTAAATATTATAGCAAAATTTAATTTTGATTTATTTTTGTTGCTATTTTGTTAAAATTAATCTCGTTTTTATGGCCCAATCCCAAATTCTGTCGCCCACATTGGAATGGGCTGCCGAGCCAGCCTCGCAACGGATCCATTTTCAGTCCGAGCAATGGTTGCTTGCATGCTGCCTGTAATTGCCCAAGCACTCACCTTCCCGCCCTTTTTTCTCCTCTTCTTCTTCCTCTCTCTTCACTCCCATCTCCTCCGAGGTTTCTGCCTCCTGCTCGCTCTCCGTGTTTGATTGGAGTTTATTCAATACTAGCTGCACTGTTGCGGCCGTCACAGAATCAGAGATTCATGGAAGTTGCTAAAATCGCTCAAATTCTATCCGAGACGCTTAGCAATGACCCGCAAGTCATCCATGGAGCCACCGAGTCTCTCGATCGCCTATCTTCTCATCCTGAGCTTCCGTCTGCTCTACTTTGTATTGCTAATGGTAAAAGCTTCTTCAAATTCTCTTACTTCCTCTTGTTGCTAAACTGCTTATCTTTATTTTATTGGGTCTCATCTTAACTAGCTGTAGTAAGTGTTGAGGATGGTTGGGAGGGAGTCTCGCATTGGCTAATTTAGGGAATGATTATAAATTTATAAGTAAGGAATACATCTCCATTGGCATGAGGCCTTTTGGGAAGTCCAAAGTAAAGTGATGAGAGCTTATGTTCAAAGTGGACAATATCATATCATTGTGGAGAGTTGTGATTCCTAACATGACACCATAATCATGCCCTTAACTTACCCATCTCAACAGAATCCTCAAATTTCTAACAAAGAAGTTGTGAGACTCGAAAGTGTAGTCAAAAGTGACTCAAGTGTCGAACAAAAGGTGTACTTTGTTTGAGGACTCTAGAGAAGGAGTTGAGCCTCGAGTAAGGGGAGACTGTTTGAGGGCTCCATAGGCCCGAGGGGAGGCTCTATAGTATACTTTGTTTGAGAGGAGGATTGTTGAGGATTGTTGGGAGGGAGTCCCACATTGGCTAATTTAGTGAATGATTATGGGTATATAAGTAAAGAATATCATACCATTGTGGAGAATCGTTATTCCTAACAGTAAGTTGAGCTCAGAGCTAGCTCTTCCCCTAGGTCGGTTTTAGTGGTTTCAGAATTTTAATGTATGTTTGTAGTTGTTTGTGTTTTTTCGAACTGGAAGTTGGGGAAAAACATATGGTTTTAATTTCATTCGGAATCACATTAGTTATTTAGAAGATGAATGTAGCGTCTGCAGGTAAAAGCACGAGTACTCTCTGGTGTATTATGGAGATGCTAAGTTCAATTGAATCAACTTTTAGCGTGCGACTCAGTTGATTGTGGACTGCAGGCTCTCTTGCCTAAATTTTGAAATATTTGACCATTGGTATATTTTTGGCACCAAAAAGAGTAGAATTTAAAATTGACTATTCTGATGAAGCATTGATATGATTTAATTTACCTTAACCCATCTATTAAGCTCTTGGGTTGATTGGTGATTTTACATGGTACCCGAGCACGAGATCTTGTGTTTGAACTCTTATAATGTCATTTCCTCCCTAATTAATATTGGGTTTCGCTTATTATGCCTTATTTAAAATTTGAAGTCCATGATTGGTGGTTTGACATATTCGTACATAGGTTCCCTCCATGATCTTAAATTTCATGGGGTTTGTTTAATCAACTCTTAAACACAAACTTAAACTCAGGTTAATTGCAATAAACAAATTCAGTTGAACTTCATTGCCACTTAACCTTTAAGGTTTAGCTGTTCATCCCTTCCATGTAGGAAGTCACGATCAAGGTCAAAAGATAGCTGCTGCTGCTTACCTTAAAAATTTGAGTAGGAGAAATACTGAGGGCGAATTTCCATGTTCAAAAGTCAGCAAGGGGTTCAAGGATGAACTGCTGAGAGCGTTGTTCCAAGCGGAACCAAAAGTTCTAAAAGTTTTGGTTGAAGTGGTAATTATATTTCTTGCATATTCTGAATGATTAATTTACGGGCACATCGTTACCATTTCCAATGTATTCCTTCTTCTTCATCATCTTCTTATATCTCTTTTATAATGTTCTGGCAGTTTCACAGCATAGTGGTCAATGAGTTTGTGAAGCAGAGCTCATGGCCTGAACTTGTGTCTGATCTTTGCTCTGCTATTCAAAACAGCAATCTTTTCAACAACGGAGCCAAATGTCAATGGAATGCTATCAACACCCTGTCTGTTCTCTGTACAACGTGCAGACCTTTCCAGGTACATGACTTTAGCAATTTATCAAACATTCAAATTCATGGATAAACTAACTGCCATCTGATTACATACTTAGCCAAAGATAGTTTTGATCTAATGTACGAATTGGTCAATGATTAATGTCCTGTACAATTAGATGACCCGAAATTCTTACTATTTTTCATACATTTGATACTTGGTATTAAGTTAATAAATTAGTGTTCAACAGTGTGAAATGCTGCAATGTTTTAGTATATAACTTCCCTACTCTGAACTGATACTCCTCCTATCTGTTTTTTGATGTTTTGATTTGTGATTCTTGAATGTTTTATATAATGCTTGATGGAAGTTTAGGGAAGTTTAAAGCTGACACAGTTTTACAACGTGAGTCGTGGTTCTCTTAACAGCTTTAATCACAATTTATTTTGGCAGTACTTTTTGAATCCTAAAGATTCTAATGAGCCCGTACCACCACAGTTAGAGCTACTTGCAAACACGATTATTGTTCCCCTGCTAGCTGTATTTCATCGTCTTGTTGAACAGGTTCTGTCACACTTTACCCATCCACATAAATCTCAGCTTCCCCAAGCAAAATTAAACTCTGGGTGATCGTGTGTTTCTGGTGTCACACAGGCTCTTTCTAATCATGATGGAAGGGAAGTTGAGATAGATAAGATTCTTTCAATACTATGCAAATGTGTCTACTTTTCTGTAAGTATTTGTTCTTAAGCTTAGCCCATTTCTTTTTATAAATTTAAAAATTCACTTAAAATGCCTACGAGCTTGTTATTGTCTATTATTTATTATTATTATTATAATATAAAACTAAAATCTCTAAGTAAGAACTAAAAATTACTTGGACAATGAGAGAGGGAAAGACGTTTCTGTTCTTATGATGCTGTTACTTGTGTAGGTGAGATCGCATATGCCTTCTTCTTTGGTGCCTCTACTTCCATCATTTTGCCATGATTTAATTAGCATTCTAGATTCCATAAAATTTGAGGCTGCAGTTTCCCCAGAGTATGGCAATGTGAGCAGGTTGAAAACTGCGAAGAGAAGCTTGCTTATTTTCTGCGTCTTTGTTACCCGACACCGAAAGCATACTGATAAGTAATACAATTATCGTAAAATCCCTCAAGTTCAGATCAACTGTGCTGGGTTTCCGTTCACGTTTATCTTTCCCTTGCAATTTCAGGTTGATGTCACACATCATAAAATGTGTCTTGAACATTGTGAATTATAGCAAAAATGCTCATGTAAGTACTATTTGAGTGTGTTAAATAAAATAGGCCGAAATGTGGTTATATCTAGAGAGTGCCCTTCTTTACCAAGTAAACTCTATCGGCAGTTCTAATCCACATCCTGTTTTGTGGAAAAGAACTAATATTTTATTATGGTTCCCCTAGCTCTTCATTGTAGGCCTTCTCTCAAAATTTGGATGCCATTGAAATTCCCTCCCCCAACTCATAAGATGCATTCTCTCTCCTGCATGCTCCCGGGACTACAAAGCACTGAAATCCTCCAATTGAGATAATTTGTTTGTGGAATGCATCTACATTGAGAGAAATAATAGAATCTCGAGGAGTGTGGAGGGAGATTGGAGGAGGTTTGGTCCCTAGCTAGGTTTAACCCTTGTTTTGGATATCTGTCCCTAAAGATTTTTTCACTTTTTCATTATGTCTTATTCTTTTGGATGTGATCCCTTTATTTTCCGTTTTTCGAGAGCAATTATTCTGTATTTGTCCTATTTGTTTATTTCCTATTCAACATACTGTTTTAATGCTTTAGCATTTCCTTCTTTTGCTGTATGTTGACGTACTTTACAAGGTTTTTTCTCAGTTCTCAGTTATCAGTTTCCTTTGGGCAGAAGCTCGACTTTTTATCAGAGAGGATTATTTCGCTAGGCTTTGATGTGATTTCACATGTTCTGGAGACGGGGCGAGTATGGACATTATATTTTAACCTTGATTTTGAATTGATTATGCTTTCGCTTCTTCCCTTAGCAAAATTGTAACTCAGTTGGAGGCTAATTAATTGGATGCTATCATTCATGTTAAATAGGGATGGAGGCTGGTTTCTCCGCACTTTTCAACATTGATACACTCTGGAATATTTCCATCCCTTATAATGAACGAGAAGGTAAAAGTTTGGAGAGCTTATATATTGCTCTATAACATCGACTCATTGTCAAGAGTTTGTTAACTTATCTTATTTTGTGTCAAATCTCTGAAAAAGGACGTTTCTGAGTGGGAAGATGATCCAGATGAGTACTTAAGGAAGAATCTTCCATCTGACCTAGTAAGATAGTTCAATTTGTCATATGAATTGATCTTCATATCAGATCTTATGTCACCAGTTTTGGTTATTCGTATTTTATAGGAAGAAGTTTCTGGTTGGAGGGAGGATTTATACACAGCCAGGAAAAGTGCAATAAACTTGCTCGGCGTTATTGCATTGTCGAAGGTTGTTACCTGTTTAGTTCATGATGAAATGTGTGCGGGCCATTCCTTTTAGTAAGTGTTATCAGTAATCTAATCCAAGTACCTACAGGGTCCTCCCACAGTGACCCATATGAATGGTTCTTCAGCTTCATCAAAGCGTAAAAAAGGCAGCAAGAGAACAAATAATCAATGCGCTACTATGGGAGAGTTGGTTGTACTTCCATTTCTTTCGAAATATCCTATTCCCTCTGATGCAAACGCTTCCCAAACCAGTATTGTAAATAGGTAAGTTTTTTTTAACATGCAACCTGGCTTTCCAATTTAGTCGTTACATTGTATGATTTGAATATCAGGTGTTATTCATTGATCTCATACAAGTGTGAAGCTCTTGGTTCAGTTGCATTTGTAACTATTGTCTGAATTATTTGTTAATTATGGTACATGGTGCCACCTAAACTGTCTAATTCTGCTGCTTTTTACTAAGTATGTAGATAGCTACCTACTGGTGAGCTTTGTTTTAAAGAACAATGTACTGTTCCGCTCAGTCAATGATTAAAGAGAACTCTTATTTATGGCCAAAGGAAAAAAAAAATGTTGTTCTCTCTAGAAGTTCTCATATGTCATCCTAAACTTCAGTCTTTAAGCTTGAATGCAATTTCATGTCCTGCTTCTTAACTTCAAGTGGACTTTATATGAAAATATGGGATGTGTAGATTCAATCTTTTTGATGCTTTGCTATAAGACCGCAGACCGGTAGTCTTAAAGACTTGTTTTCGTAAATATTGTCTTCTAGATATTATTTCGGTTACATACTTTTTATTTGATTTATTTGTTATTCCATGCCAAAAATATCTGAGTTGTTTGGGCCGTTATCAAAATTTTTTTTTGCAGACTAATGTTTTGAAGTTACTTTTCTTTATTTTCTTTTTTGAAAATTGTTTGGAAGGCTATGCATGTTCCTTTCATTTTTATATATCTATTTATTTGTAGTATATTTTTCTCTAATGCTACACTTACTACAAATGCTATACTTACCACAATGCTATATTTGTAGTATATTTTTGTATCAAACATAATATTTTGGATTTAAAATTATTTTTTATTCTAAAGAATATATCATGTTTTTAAGCACGACTCCGGAAGCCTGTAAATATTAGAACAAGCATCATGAGTTTCAACGACTGGCAAGATTGTTGCATTTTGTTTTCTGAAGTCACACTTGCTTCTTAATCTTACCCCATTCTCAAAACGAATATTGCGTTTTTGGAGCCTGGGGTTCCCCCGTTCTGTTTTGTTATCTCCTGTATTTATCTGGATATAGTCTCTCTGTTGCTTTATTCCCCTTTCATCTGTTCTTTTTGTTCATTATTCACTACTTTCTCATCTCTTTTTTTTTTATTTTTACTTTTTTTTTTTAATATCATTGGCTTTCAAACTTGTATCTATTTTTCCAATACGTGTAAGTTAACTCCACCGCTTTTTTGTTATTTTCACCTCTATACTCATTTTAATTCTCTTGTCTGTCAATGGCTACAGTTACTATGGTGTTCTAATTGCGTATGGTGGCTTGCTTGATGTAAGTAGTTCCTGATTTCTACATTCACGAGTGATGTGTGAATAATCTATACTATATGTATTATTCTGCCTCTGTATTTCTCTGTATTGCAGTTTCTAAGGGAGCAACAACCTGGATACGTGACGTTTCTAATCCGCACAAGAGTGTTGCCTCTATATGCTGTGTCAACGTGCCTGCCATATTTAGTTGCCTCTGCAAATTGGGTACTTGGAGAGCTTGCATCCTGCCTGCCTGAAGTGAGATATTATACTTCTCCTGCTACTTGTATTGTCCATGCTTTTATTATTTACGATCAAGCAAGTTTAAACAAAAACTTCACTTTTTCTATTTTTTTCTCCTTAATTGTTGCCACATTGAGGACTGAGTTTTTTATGACATAATGCACTCCCACATTTCTCTCTCTAACGTTGACCCTCTTTCAGGAGGTCTGTGCTGAAATATATTCTTCATTGGTTAAGGCATTATCCATGCCTGATAAGGAGGAAGTTTCATTTTACCCTGTCCGAGTTTCTGCTGCTGGAGCAATAGCCAAGCTTCTTGAAGTAGGCCTCTTGATTGAACTTGTTGGATAATCTTTTGGACTTCATTATGTTTTCTTTTTCCAGATTTTTCACTAAGATTCTATATTTTTCCTCTTCAGAATGACTACTTGCCACCTGAGTGGTTACCTCTTCTTCAAGTTGTAATAGGTGGGATTGGCCAAGATGATGAAGAGAACTCCATTTTGTTTCAGCTTCTCAGTTCCATTGTGGAAGCTGGTAATGAAAACGTCGCCATCCATATTCCTCACGCTGTTTTGTCTCTGGTTGGTGCAATCTCAAAAAGCATACCTCCTAATTTGGAGCCATGGCCTCAAGTATGTTCAACTCTCCCGTGAGAATCTTTTTTTATTTATTTTTTTATTTTTTAAACAAACATCATTGTTGTTACTAATTTGAAACAGAGCTAAAAAATGCATTAGGAAATTGAGAATGCAACTTGGAGGCAGAAAATTTTGTTATCAAAGAAAAAACAATGCTATAAAATTTTTCTAAGATTCTGTTGTCGGAGTTGAGTGAAAATTCTTCCCGCTAATTTGATGCTCATTTTCTTGACTAACATCTCCATAATTTCCCAAAAAGTATTTATGTTTGAAGGAGTGAACAAAGTTGAAAAATCATTTGTCCGATCGAAACTGTGAAAGTAATGTCGTTAATTTGAATGAAAATGAATCTAAGTTAACCAAATTAGTCACTCAAAATCTATCAAAGCAAACTTAATGTTTCACCCTCTATTTTGTTTGCGTTCTATCTTCATGCTCTTATCTCCTTCGTGATCTGTATTTATTGTTTCATTTTAAAAAAATATTTATCACTTTCGAATGGTTTAAAGTGTCATTAGGGAACATTTTCTTCAAAAAATGTGATTAGCCCTGATGAATTCGACACTGGCGCAGGTTGTTGAACGTGGGTTTGCAGCTTTATCAGTGATGGCTCAGTCTTGGGAAAACTTCATACTTGAGAAAACTGAGCAAGATGCATCGTGTGAACGGTCAACATCGGAGCAAGCCACAATCAGTAGATCATTCTCGTCTCTCTTGCAGCAGGCGTGGCTTGCACCCATGTACTCATTGGTTAGTTATTAAATGCCTAGTTATCTTACGGTGAAGTAATTTTCTGGTTCAGATCTTCTTGAATATTATGATTGATGTGTATATATATATATTTTTTAATGAGAAACAAAGATCTAATTCATTGATACGATGATGAGATGAAACATACAAGAAGAGGGAAAAGCTATCCACGCCTAGGGAGATAGATTGATTATAGCTAGCCAAAAGTATAGATAGATTGTAGCTATGAAATAAGATGAATTTATACACAAGATAGAGCCTATGAGGTTAAACTATCCATAACGCTATCAAACTGACTCTGTTTATGAAGATGTTTCCTTCCGTCCATTGATGGTAAAATTCCTACATGACTAAAGTCTCCATTTACGTATTAGAAATCAAAATGAGCTGAAATTGGACTAGAACTAATTCGAGTTGGAATGTTATTCAGTAGGAGTTATCTAGAATTCAAATCAGTAACCCATTGATGTTGCTTACTTCAAATCGTCAAGAATCAAAATAGGAATCAAATGTAATTCAATTACTAGAATACCTCAGGCATATTTTAACTAATTAAAATAGATTACTAAATAATATGCTAATATATTTGTTTCCATGAAATTTCAAAAGAAATTTAATTTGTGGAATGATGCTTCAAATGTGTACTAATTTGTTTTGAGTTACATACAATCTCTTATGTGTGGTTCTCTAATTCTTTCTCTTGATTGTATATTTTATTCGAAGGTTAAATTGTTTGTTCTCGAGGTTGAATCTTCAACTTCGAACTTGTGGAAAGTCTTCGGCTTTGAGCTTATTGAAAGTCTTGGCTTCGATCTAATTGAAGGTCTTCAGCTTGTGGTTTTTTGAAGATGTAATTGGATTCAAAGAATAATATGCAACCTTGTCATCAATTTAAAACAATGATGTGACAATTTATGATTGGCTCAAATTTCTCATTCAATAATATTTTTTCAGTAACATAATAATAATCAATTAATAAATTTTATTTTGTTTTATTACTATTTTATTTTATAGTAATTTTTTTTTTATTCTAATGGTTTATTTAATGTTAACAAATAATTGCTTTGTTATGGATACCTATAAAACTTCTCTAAAGTTTAGGCTGTGAATAACTTAAAGAGCGTCATTTCTCATTCATTTGCGGCGCTTTTCTGCATTTATTTCTCATTATAAATTTTCAGTTGTCCCAGGAAATGGATGAAGATCAGGAATTGTTGCCCCCTCCATCATGCATAGATCATTCATCAAGGTTGCTTCAGTTCATCATGGTGTCTGTTACAGGGAGCAATACTATTTCAGAGCTTAAAGTATCTGAATTAGTATCAGTCTGGGCTGATCTTATTGCAGACTGGCATTCTTGGGAAGAATCAGAGGATTTCTCAGTCTTTAATTGTATTATGGAAGTTGTTAGATTAAATAACAAATATGCACTGAAGAACTTTTTTGGGAAGCCAACACCATCTCCTCCAGCTCCGCCAGTGCCTCGACGGTCTATTGTAGAAAACATTGGAGCTTTCATTAATCAGACAATCTCACAATATCCATCTGCTACATGGAAAGCTTGTTCGTGTATTCATATGTTATTGAATGTTCCTAGTTACTCGTTTGAAGCGGAAGGCGTTAAGGAGTCGCTGGTAGTCACGTTTAGTCGGACGTCATTTTCCCGTTTTAGAGAAATCCAAAGCAAACCAAGTGCATTGTGGAAGCCTTTACTGCTTTCCATATCAACATGCTATATCTGTCTTCCTGACACTGTAGAGAGACTTTTGGAGAAGTTTGATGGAGGAGGCTTCACAGTCTGGGTCTCAGCCCTTGGTTATATCTGTAGCAGCTCTTTTGCGCCCGGTTTGTCTGCGGAATCGGAGATAAAGTTGATTGGTCAGTGGCTTTTCCTATCTCGACTGGTTCTTGAATCAAAGTTGATTTTACTGTGTAATGTTGATGGATCTTATCTCACCAATGTTTTTTTTTTTTATACCCCATAGTTCTTTACTTCCTAACTTTTTTTTTTCTTTTTAATTTTTTTTTTCAATTTTTAAAGACGCACTTGCGTGCTAGCTGGGCTGCATACATTTTTTTTGCTGCCCAGCCTAGCCACACAGCAGAAGAAAAAAAAAATGCTAAAATGTTAAAAAACAAAGGAAATGACAAGTAGAGTTGAGACATGTGAGGTTAGGGAGGAGAACGAATCATTCTTTATAAGGGGGTGGAAACCTCTCCCTAGTGACACGTTTTAGAAACCTTGAGAGGAAGCCTGAAAAGAAAAAAAACCTAAAAGAGGATAGTATCTGTTAGCGGTGGGCTTGACTTGTTACAAATGGTATTAGAGCCAGGCACTGGGCGATGTGCCAGCGAGGAGGTTGAGCCCCGAAAGGGGGTGGAAACGTGACAGTGTGCCAGCAAGGATGCTAGGCCCTGAAGGGGGGTGAATTGGGGGGTCCCACATCGATTGCAGAAGGGAATGAGTGCCAGCGAGAACGCTAGGCCCCGAAGGGGGGTGGATTGTGAGATCCCATATCGGTTGGGGGAGGAGAACGAAACATTCTTTATAAGGCCGTGGAAACCTCTTCCCAGCAGACACGTTTTAAAGACCTTGAGGGGAAGTCTGAAAGGAAAAACCCAAAGAGGACAGTATTTGCTAGAGGTGGGCTCGGACTGTTACAAATGGTATCAAAGCCAGGCATCAGGCAATGTGCCAGCGAGGAGGTTGAGCCCCGAAGGGGGGTGGACACAAGACGGTGTGCCAGCAAGGACGCTGGGTCCTGAAGGGAGGGTGGATTGGGGGAGGAGAACGAATCATTCTTTATAAGGGTGTGGAAGCCTCTCCCTAGCGTGTTTTAAAAACCTTGAGGGAAACCCAGATGGGAAAGCCCAAAGAGGACAATATCTGCTAGCGGTGGGCTGAAAAAATGGGTTCCACCCAGCTAGCAGGCAAATGTATATATATATATCTATATATATATTTATGTCTTGCAATTTTGGTTGTTCTGGTTAACAGTTCATGATGCCATCTTTGTCAAATTCTAGGCTGCAATTCCATCTTCTCTAGAGAAGCTAAGTAGTTGCACAATTATAATGGTACCAAGTGATGTTACCTCATGATATTGGTGCTCGCTTTAAAATATTTCTCTACTTCCCTGAAACATTAGGATAGAAGAGACTTTTCATTGCCCGATTGAAAAAAAAAATGAAAAAAGCTGCGTTCCTATATTTGGGGGTTGAACTACTTAGTTTGCCCTCCCGATTGTTGTTTGAGTTTTTATGTTAATAGTATAATATAAATATCTTTTTTCTCTTTTATTGCTATTCAGTGTTGACATTGGTCAAGGTGGTGGAACGAATAATGGAGTTAGGAAAGCCAAGAGATGATTTCCTATGGAAGTCCTTCAGTTCATTGATGGAGGCTTCTATACGGCTGAAAGAAGTGCGAGAAGAAAAGGACGAAGAATCTGATGAAAATGAAGAGGAGGACGACAGTGATGAAATAGAAGATGATGAGGTTTGATACCAAGATGTGTGCTAAATATCACATATACTCACAAATTCATTTTGTCATTAGTTATTAGTGGCATGTTGACGAACCCCTTTCTCTATCTAACACCGTCTGATGTGTTTCAGGATTCTGATGCCGATGAACTTGAAGAAACTGAAGAACAATTTCTGGATAGGTATGCCAAAGCGGCTATTGATTTGGAAAACAATACTCTTATTGAAGAAGGGGATGTGGAAGATTACGACCAGGATATTGAATTGGGTAAGTACATCTATTCCATTGGCGTATTATGAGTGTAGAACTCTGATAGCTTGTGAAGTTAGGATGGTTTTCATGTTCACATATTATACTGGATTGGTGGGGGCTATGCTAACATAATCAATTGTTAATTTTGATGGAAATAACACAACATGAATAGAATTGTTCTGTTCTATAATTATTAAACTAAATTTATGTTATTGCTATAACAACCCAAGTCTACTACTAGTAGATATTGTCCGTTTTGGCTTGTTATGATCACCGTCGGCCTCTGTTGAGGATTGTTGGGAAGGAGTCCCACATTGGCTAATTTAGTGAAAGATCATGGGTTTATAAGTGAGGAATACTATCTCCATTGGTATGAGGCCTTTTGGGGAAGCCCAAAACAAAGCCATGAGAGCCTATACTTAAAGTGAACAATATCATACCATTGTGGAGATCTGTGATTCCTAACAGCTTCATGGTTTTAAAACGCATATAATGGGCCAAAGAAGAGAATATCTGCTAGCGATGGGCTTGTCCGTTACACATGGTATTAGAGCTAGACATCGAACACTGTACCAGCGAGGACGCTGGGCCCCCAAGGGGGGTGGATTGTTAGATCCCACATCAGTTGGAGAGGGGAACGAAACATTTCTTATAAGGGTGTGGAAATCTCTCCCCTAGCAGACGCGTTTTAAAACCGTGAAGTTGACGGCGATACATGACGGGCCAAAGCGGACAATACCTGCTAGCGGTGGGCTTGAGCTGTTGCAAATGGTATTAAAACCAGACACTTGGCAGTGTGCCAGTGAGGACGCTAGGCCCCCAAGGGGGGTGGATTGTTAGATCTCACATCGGTTGGAGAGGGGAACGAAACATTTCTTATAAGGGTGTGGAAATCTCTCCCATAGCAAACGCGTTTTAAAACCGTGAGGTTGACGGCGATACGTGACGGGCCAAAGCGGACAACATTTGCTAGCAGTGGGCTTAAGCTGTTACAAATGGCATCAAAACCTGGGCGGTGTGCAAGTGAGGACACTAGGCCCCCAAGGAGGGTGGATTGTTAGATCCCACGTCGGTCGGAGAGGGAAACGAAACATTCCTTATAAGGGTGTGGAAACCTCTCCCTAATATATACATTTTAAAACCGTGAGGTTGACGGCGATATGTAACGGACCAAAGCGAACAATATTTGCTAGCGGTTGGCTTGGACTATTACATTTGCATCATTCCAATTTCAAAATTGTTATTCTTTATTCGATTTGAGAGCTTAAGCAGTATTTTTAACACATCCAATTAGTCAAGGGAACTAAATGCATTCTCTATAAACCAAATTTCTTCATTATTGCATCAGATATTTTAAACTCATCCATTTTAGCTTGAAATTATCATGGAAGCTAAAGTAAATGGAAGATATTGTCCACTTTAGGTTTTTTTTTTTTTCGGACTTCCCGTTAAGGTTTGTAAAACGCATCTACTAGGGAGAGGTTTCAGAGCCAGACACCAGTGCGTTAGCGAGAATGCTGGGCCCCCAAGGGGGGTGGATTGTGAGATCTCACATCGGTTGGAGAGGGGAACGAAGCATTCCTTGTAAGGGTGTGAAAACCTCTCCCTAGCAGGCGCGTTTTAAAACTATGAGGTTGATGGTGATACGTAACATACCAAAGTGGACAATATCTGCTAGTAGTGGGCTTGGGCTTGGACTGCAAAGTTGTCATCGAGTGTACCGCACCTTCTAATTTCACTTTCACAGCTAGATTAAGAGGGAGTGCAGCATGCCTCTAATAAATGGTTGATTTGGAATGGGAGGTAGTTCGAAACAACCCCACAGATTTCTGCTTTGGATTTTTCACTTTTTTGGGGTTAAGTTATAAAAGATACCCTAAACTTTTCCTTTTGTTTCAAAAACATCCATAACTTACAAATCATTTTAGAATATTATCTATAAAGTAGGAACCTTCAACATTTTGGATAAAACTGGGATATGGTGATGGTAACTTAGAGCAAACATTTAGATCGCCACATTGTTTTAGTTCACCGCCACACCGTTCTAGGTTTTAATTTCCATATGAAATTCTAAAGGATTTCTACTCTTAGGGTAGTTTTGAAATCTTTATGAAAGGTTACGGACTATATTACAACTTTCGAAAGGATAAGAGTGCTTTTGAAAGAAACGACTAAGTACTAAAGATTTTTTTTATAATTTAGCCTGTTTTTCCCTAACCATGGCTTTTAGCTGGACTTATGCGCTCCTTGGCTAATTCTACATTACTATTGCATGATCCTTCAGCAACGAATATCTATAAACTTGTATATTTGGGTTTAGAACATGCCTTACAGTGCTCTTAGTTTCCTGGGATGCTTATTATTCTGAATCAAGGTTTCTAAAGTGAGTGCTTAAGTGCTATAACACTGTAGATTGAGTTCTTATTACATGTGATTGTATCGTTGAAGTGTTGATATAATTAGATTTATCGTAATCCATAAACTTAAACTTTTGGGTTGATTGATGATTTAACATGCATATGTTTTGAGTATCAGTTGGCATATGTTTTGAGTATCAGTTGCATATGTTTTGAGTATCAGTTGGCATATGTTTTGGGTATCAGTTGGCATATGTTTTGAGTATCAGTTGGCATATGTTTTGAGTATCAGTTGCATATGTTTTGAGTATCAGTTGGCATATGTTTTGAGTATCAGTTGCATATGTTTTGAGTATCAGTTGGCATATGTTTTGAGTATCAGTTGCATATGTTTTGAGTATTTGTTCGAAATCCTGCTGTGGTGAAATGCAGGTTGTTATGAAGAGGTAGATGAGGGAAGGATCGTCTACTCTTTACTGGAGAAATATCACCCCATCCTGAGCCAGGGACAGGGATGGCCATCGGAGCTCCCAATGAGATTCTTGAATGCACATCCAGAATATACTACGTTTCTCCGACTATCTGGGTAAAGATTATTTGGAAAATTTCCAATATTTATAGCTTGGGTGAAAAAGAAATAACCGCAACTGTTATCTCCTGCAGTTTTGGAAGTGTTCTTCATATTCTTGTGCATTAAATTATCTATTTTTTTTGTTTCTTTTTTGAGTTCTTGACCGAGGGTACATGCCTAAACTAGTTGAGTTGTGTTTAGGCTGTCGGGATGTCTATGTGATTAATGTGTCAAGACATTCAATTATTTGTATGTGAGATGTATGGTTTGTTTTTGAGTTCATCAGGAGATGAGATCGAACCATCGATCTTTGAAATGATAATGAATGTCTAATACACTTTTCTAAACTTAGATCGGTGTGATAATTCGTGTCGTTAAATGCATCAACCAAGTTATTGTTTCGAATACACTGGTTGTATTCTTCAGGATGGAAGAGACCAGTCCAGGGTCAAAGCTGGTTAATGTCCTTAGCATGCTTACATCCAGGTGTGTGGAATCATATTGTCTCTGCATTCTAGTTCTTTTTAGCCTGCCTTGCTCTCTCTTTCTCTATGAATTCTTTTGTCCCTATCTTGCCATTCTCTGGCGAAGGCGATTCTCTCGGGAATCGCTCCAAGACGGGGATGACCGTGCAGATGGGGCATCCTCTTTCATTATCAGCAGGCTTCAAAGAAAGAAAAGCTTGACTAATCAGTCGAGTCAACTTGTTACTTGCCTATGGCTTTCCCTGCCCCTCTTAACCCACGGAGAAGCCTCTTCTTTCTGGTATACACTAAGAACATTTCTTCCTTTAAGCGTAAAACTGCCGCTCCTGATCTTCAGCTCGCTTTTCTTGGCTTAGGCTGTCAGAAACGTCAGCACCTATGAAAGTTTTGCACTGAACGTACCTCATTCCATATTTATCCGTTGAGATTTTTTTATAAATATTTTTAATTTTATATGGTCATACTTTAATCAATTCGATAATAAAATATATTTAGATATTTTAAAAGTAGAATGTATGGAAAGTATAAAAACTTTGTTTCAAGATATTTTAAATTTATGTCAAATAGTTGATTGGAAGGTGACACGTGTCATCATGTACTGGAAAGAATTCATTTACTTGCTGAACAAGACAAGATGGTGTGGTTCGGAAGTTTCTCGTGTTATAACATCCAATACTTTTCCTAGCCAATAACGATCTGCCACGTAGACCGAGTCCAGCCCATTGGGTTTATTAGGGGCAAAATTGTCATTTCAAAATGTCATAGGGGTATTTTCGTCGACCACTGTAATTTCAAAAATTTCTTATGATCTGCCACGTAGACCGAGTCCAGCCCATTGGGTATTAATGATACTCAACAAAGTATTTAAAAAATCGAAAGGATCTGCCACGTAGACTTTGTCTAGCATTGGGTTTATTAGTGATAAAATTGTCCTTTCAAAAAGTCATTAGGGTATTTTAGTCAACCATTGTAATTTAAAAAATTGTAAAATCTGCCACGTAGACTAGTGGCAAAGTTGTAATTTCAAAAGGTCATTAGGGGTATTTTAGTCAACCATTGTAATTTCAAAAAATTGTAGTGGCCTGCCACGTAGACCTTAGTCCAGCCCATTCGTTTTTTTAGTGGCAAAGCTGTAATGTCAAAAAGTCATTAGGGGTATTATCGTCAACCACAGTAATTTCAAAGAATTGCATTGATCTGCCACGTAGACCTAGTCCAGCCCATTGGGTTTATTAGTGGTATAATTGTAATTTCAAAAAGTCATTAGTAGTATTTTAGTCAACCATTGTAATCTCAAAAATTGTAAGATCTGCCACGTAGACCGAGTTCAGCATATTGGCTATAATAGTGGCAAAATCGTAATTCCGAAAGGTCATTAGGGGTATTATCGTCAACCATGTAATTTCAAAGAACTCTGATGATCTGCCACGTAGAGCCTTAGTCCAGCCCATTGGGTTCATTAGTGGCAAAATTTTAATTTCAAAAAGTCATTAGGGGTATTTTAGTCAACCAGTGTAATTTCAAAAATTGTAATGATCAGCCACGTAGGCCTAGTCCAGTCCATTGGGTTCACTAGTGGCAAAATTGTAATTCAAAAAGTCATTAGGGGTATTTTAGTCAAACAAGGGATACGCTGCGTAGAGCCTTGGAATCTCCTCTTTCTTTACACACGCAAAATACCGCCCCCTCCCAAATTCCCCCCTTTTTCCATCTCTTTCTCCTTCCTTCCTTCTTCTTCTTCTTCCTCTTCCTCTTCCTCTTCCTCCCCTCGCGGTTAGGGTTTCTTCTTCATCCCTTCCCATGTTGCAGAAACCCCGGCCCGTTTCTTCTTAATTCTCAATCTCAATCTCTGTCTCCACCGCTGTAGGGCTTTTTCATGGCTCCAATTACCTTTTCTCTGGTACTATTTCACTCTCTCCCCTGCTCTTTACTTCTCTGTAATCGCTCCTTTCTCTTCCTTTTCTAATTTCTATCATCTTTCGTTTTCCTTGCCTGATTCTGTTTTTGAATGTTTCTTTACGCGATTACTAATTGGGAGTTTGAATTTTCTTGTTCTGTTGATTCCTTATGGTGGAAATTTCCTTGGAAAGTAACTTTACTGGATGTGTTTTGATTTTGAGCTGTGTTCTTGTCATATTCAATTGGGCTTTCGTTGTTGGTTTCTTTTGTTTTACTTGATTGTGTTTCTCGAGGTATTGGATGAGAAAGTGGATGTTTGACTTAGATTCCAGTATTTTACTATTAATTACTTTTACTTCTCGGTAAGTTTTGATGTTCAGGGACTTGAGTCAAGGATGAGTCTTTTATCTGGCCGTTTAGTCAACTAAATAGTGGCTCTGACTTGCTGCTGCCTTCTTCCCCGTAATTGCTAACCTTAGCTTGTAGGTTGTTAGAAGAAGTCATTCATTTCAGTTTCTTTGTTATTTGCCATCAGGGAAGTAGTTTATTTTCATTTTAGTGGGGGTTTTTAAAGTTAATAAGACCATTTGTTTTTTTAGACCATCCGTTAAAACTTGCTTCATTGGAGTCCGGTTCTTGATTGTACGAAGTCAGAAATCCTTTATACGGAGTCTGTCATTTAATTGCTCGGAAATAACCTGTAACGACCCAGATCCACCGCTAGCAGATATTGTCCTCTTTGGGCTTTCCCTTTCGGGCTTTCCCTTTCGGGCTTTCCCTCAAGGCTTTAAAACGCGTTTGCTAGGGGAAGGTTTTCACACCCTTATAAATGGTGATTTGTTCTCCTCCCCAACCAATGTGGGACATCACATAACCTTATTGCTTCCTTGTTTCCGTACTTTGGATTTGGAATGCTCAATATGTTTTATTTTCTGCTTATCTTGAATAATTCTGTTTGAGTACAACTTCTAATTTTTTTTATCTTTTCTTCTCTTTTTGGGCCTCGCGTTGGGTTCAGATGTTCTGTAGATTCTCTCAATCTTGACTTCACTTCGAAGGCATTGAATCGATCAATATTTGATAAATCTGTTTCTTGAGCCAAGTGAAACATGTACAGTGAAGGAGCCACCCCTGAGTTTATTTTTGATCAGGGTGTTTATTATCCTACTGCCGCCAATTATGGTTATTACTGTACAGGTAATCTTCACGAACATATGAAGTAGCAATTTAAATGATGTTATGATGACTTACTTGTGTCTTGACTGTTATAGGATTTGAATCACCTGGCGAATGGGAGGACCATTCTCGGATTTTTGGTTTAGATGGTCCAGATATCCAATACGCAGTGAGTAATAGATATTTGCATTTTATATTTTCTTGCTTGAGCACCCCAACTTAAACTTTGTTTTTTATGGCCTTATTTTCTCTCTTGTTCCAGGGTGCTCAAAATGAGAATTCATCTTATGTATATTATACGCCAAGCTATGGATATGCACAGTCTCAATACAACCCGTATAATCCTTACATACATGGTGCTGTGATAGGACCAGATGGTTCATATCTAGGGGCCCAACAATATTACACCATTCCTTCTTACGACAGCTCCGTGTCTTCTCCTGCTTATGTCCCTGTTATTGTCCAGCCAGATATTGTCCCCAATAGTTCCATCGGCTTGATTGACCCTTCAATCAATAGATCGAATGGAAATGGAAGAATACAAAAAAACGAGAGTTCTGGAAGCTATTCTAGTAACCCCTCCAAACCTGCTGTAGACCAGAGAAATTCTTTTGCAAGGTTATCAGAAGTGCCAAGAGCAAATGTTGGTCCAAGTAAGCAAAGTTCAACACTTGGTAGCATTTCTGCTGGTAGTCATGCTGGATCAGTTTCATCACGTGTTTTTCAGGTAAGTTCAAATGTTTTTCTTGTATTGTAGGTAATTTTTTTTGTACTTGCTTGGAAGGAATTTTCATGGTCCATGCTGTTTCTTATGGTTTGATTTGTTTATTGTTGCGCAGCGAGTATGGTTGAGATGATCTATTCAATTAGTTTTACACAGTAGATGTTGTGTGCATGTGCAAATTTCTTTTAACTTTCAGTGACTAATGGAACTTTTTGGGATTTTGAAATTTGAGCTTACAGGGTAGGGGTGCTTATGGTTCACTTCAACCAGTAGATGACATTTCAAATGGAAAGGTTGTGTCTCAACATAGTCAATTGAGAGTACCACGTCCTATCAATAATGCCTTTTCTGACTTTCGATCAAGTGCTCATGGACAGGCTGTGATCCCTAAACATCAGCCTAAGGTTCAAGTTGGTAGAGTTCTGGATAGTGCAAATGCTAATCCAGATGCTTTAAGTGAGCAGAATCGAGGTCCTAGAATCAGCAGATCTAAAACCCAACTGGTTTTGAAGGCCTACACAACCAAGGCTGGAGATGGTAATGCAGATGGAAACATTATTATCTACACAGATCAATATAATAAGGATGATTTTCCTATTGAATATGCGGATGCAAAATTTTTTGTAATAAAATCTTACAGTGAGGATGATGTTCACAAGAGCATTAAGTATAATGTTTGGTCGTCTACTCCCAATGGGAATAAGAAACTGAATTTTGCATACGAAGATGCACAGAGAATAGTTTCAGCAAAATCAAGAAGCTGTCCTGTATTCCTTTTTTTCTCTGTAAGTTCATTGTTTCTTTTCAGATTTTGTGATATTAAATATTCTTTTTTCCTTTGAGGTTTTTGATTTAATTTCTTTCTATATAGGTCAATGCTAGTGGTCAGTTCTGTGGTGTAGCAGAGATGGTTGGCCCTGTGGACTTCAACAGGGATATGGATTTCTGGCAGCAGGATAAATGGAATGGAAGCTTCCCTGTTAAGTGGCACATTATCAAAGATGTGCCAAACAACTACTTTAGGCATGTCATTTTGGAGAATAATGAGAACAAACCTGTTACTAATAGCAGAGATACTCAAGAGGTAGGTAGATTTGTTATTTTCTATCCAGTCCAGTAGTATCTTTATTTGTAGAAAATATTTCTTCGATTAATTCGGCGGCAGACCATCCATGTTCTTATGTTCTGTTTAGGAGTAATTTGGATATCTTGCCACCCTCTGATAGGTTACATTTGCATTCATAAGTCTTGTGAATTGATCGAACTTCTTGTGGATGTGATTCTATTGAAGCGTTTATGGAAGGCATAGCCTTACTACTTGGTGTTCTTTTTTGATGCCGAAACTGTTAGTAGAGGAGTGAAGTGCCAATATTTTGGAAGATTGATGTTGTGTTCCTTGATAATTTGATTTGATTGGCGTCCTACTCTAGAATTGATTTACTATCTAGTTAGTAGCGTAACTAAGTGCCAGTACTTGTTTTCCAACAGTCAAATTGGTTCTAACTTCTTTCAAACAATATGTTAACTAATTATATTTTCTTTTGCAGATACCGTTTAAAAAAGGTCTGGAGATGCTAAAATTATTCAAGAGTCATACAGTAAAGACCTCTTTACTCGACGACTTCATTTATTATGAAAACCGTCAGAAGATCATGCAGGAGGAGAAAGCGAGGTTGGTTATTAGAAGGCTTGAGCGCCCATATTTTGTACCTGCATTAGATCATAGTCGACAGCTAAGTTGTGTTATTGAGCTGCCTTTGAGAGACGATAAGAACCTCAACAAGACCAACGATGGTTCGAGGGTGTTGGAATGGAGTGTAGCCTCGAGAGCTGAGCAGCAGGTCTACTCAAATCCTGGCAATACTGGTGCTGTAGTAGTGAAGGAAAATCCCCCCAAGCATGATGATGACGAAAAAGTTGATGTTTCGTCGACTCTGAAGATGGAATCACTTGAAATTGGCCAGAAAGTGGCTGAGAAGCCTTTGGAGGGTGCCACACCAGGTGCTGCGAGTGATGCAAACTCCAAGCACGCTGAAGTTGTCACTGTAGGCTCAATGCCAATCGAAGTTAATGGATATAACACTGAACCTTCTGATGTTTTGACGGTTGGAACCATTCCGCTCGATCCTAAAGCTCTGCAGCTTTGCAAAGAAGATGCAGTTCTCAAAAATGGGGCTCAACAAAACTGATGGAAATAGTCGAAACGGTATACTGGAAAATTTCGGGCGGCCTTAGACGCTATTATCGCGATTGTTTTCGTTTATTTGGCCAATGTTGTGATGTAGTAGTTGGTGGTGGTTTGCTGGGTTTCTTCTTTGTGGCATGTTGATGTTTTACTAAAGCAATTGAAATTTCCAAATGTATTATCAGCCGCTTCATCATTTCCCCATACATCTCAAATATAATGTTGTGAAAATTTGTTTTGAAGTTGAACTACCAAAGGAATCTTCTCTTTAGAGGTTTTTACACCTTTATAAAAATTGTTTCGTTCTCCTCTCTAACCGATGTGGGATCTCACAACCTACCCTTTTGAAATCCAGCGTCTTCACTCTCATCTCCAATCGATGTGAGATTTCACCGTTTCGATGATCCATATTTTGCAGGGTGTTATGTACCATGGAAACAAACAAGGAAGCGACCTTGTCCGCCTCATCTGCGTGTTCTAATGATAATGATATCAAATTCACAGCCCAATATCAGACTATATTCTATTGGTTGCTTATAGACATTCAGTCCCTTAACTCACTTATACATCTCAACAAGAGAAAGACTCGATCTTTATTCTACATTCTACAACAGGGCATCACATCACTCAATATGGGAAGCTTAAAAACAAACCCAGAAAGGGATGAACCTGGAGCCTAAGCCACAATAAACAAGACCCATTTGCTCAAAATGGCTCTTGCCTGGCTCTGCTGTGGCACTCTTTAGCAGCTATATTCAGGGGTCTCTGCAACATTCTGAGGCTCACCCTCTTGCAAGCAATCAATGGGAGGAATGGTCAATGTCTTCTGAATCCCAAATGCATTCCAACAAAAAGGATCTTCCACCAGCTCGCCTTCATGTGGCAGCAACTCTACTTCAGACATGGTAATGTTTGTGCAGGCCACTGTGTCACTGCAAGCAAAGTGAATTGGAGTGTTCCTCATGTCGTATGTTCCTTTGATGTTCTTGTACAATACCTGGTTCACAAACACAGCTGATGTCTGGTTCAGACAATCCTTTGTTAAGCAGTAGTATTGGTCTACTATGATGCAGTTCCTAACATTCTCCATTTGTATGTTCTCGAACGAGATGTCGCTCACTGAGCCCGACCCTCCTTGCCATGTCTTGATCCTTACACCGTTGTCTGATTCTCTAATCACTGCGTTTCTTACTGTTATGTTGGATACACATGCCTTGGAATTGTGGACTCCCAGGCTCCCTATGCTGCTCTTTTCCAAAACCAAACATACAACCATTAGTTACTCTATGTTTGATTGTGTTAAGATGAAGAAGTGGAGATTGACATGGTTGGTTTGTAACCGCCGAAGCCCACTGCTAGTAGATATTGTCCTTTTCCTTTTAGGCTTCCATTTGAGGTTTTAAAATGCGTCTACTAAGAAGAGGTTTTCACACCCTTATGAGGAATGTTTTGTTCCCCTCTCCATCCGATGTGGGATCTCAGAATCCACCCCTCTTGGGGGGCCAGCGTCCTCGCTAGCACATCGCACGGTATTTGACTCTTATATCATTTGTAACAGCTCAAGCCCACCACTAGCGTATATTGTCCGCTTAGGGCTGTTACGTATCGCCTTCAGCCTCATGGTTTTAGAAGGTGTCTACTAGGGAGAGGTTTCCATACCTTTATAAGGAATGTTTCGTTCCCTTCTCCAACCGATGTGAGATCTCACAATCGGTTGGAGAGAGGAACGAAACATTTCTTGTAAGGGTGTAGAAACCTCTCCCTAACATATGCGTTTTAAAACCTTGAGGGGAAGTCCAAAAGGGAAAACCAAAAGGACAATATACGCTAGTGGTGGGCTTGAGCTGTTACAAATGATATAAGAGCCAAATACCGTGCGATGTGCTAGCGAGGACGCTAGGCTCCCAAGAGGGTGGATTGTGAGATCCCACGTCAGTTGGAGAGGGGAACGAAACATTCCTTATAAGGGCATGAAAACCTCTCCCTAACAAACAAGTTTTAAAATCTTGAGGTGAAGCCCGAAAGGGAAAACCTAAAGAAAACAATATCTGCTATCGGTAGGTTTGAGCGGTTACAGTTGGTACCTAATTCCATGACTCGGCCCACAAGTGACGCCTTCAATGTCCACATTGGTACAGCCAGGCCCAATTGAAATGCAGTCATCACCTATGTTTTCAAACCATATCAGCAAAAAAAGGTTGATAGTTGAAAAGAGTAAGGCATTGATTCAGAGTTTGATACCATTGGATATGATGGAGTTGTATATTCCAACCCCTTTGGTATCCTGTATGTGGATGCCATCAGTGTTGGGACTGAGCTTTGGGGAAGATATTGATAGCTTTTCTATAAGAACATCTTCACAGCCATCAAATTTTATGTGGAACTGTGGACTGTTTTGGATTCTCAATCCATTCACTGCCAAATTGGTGCTCATGAAGAATCTTATCAGCTGAAAAACCCAAATGATGTCAGAATTGAGTCACCCTTTGTGGTTCATATGTATTGGATGAAGATTGAAAATGTGCTTTTTGTATTCTCACCGCAGGGCTGTCACATGGTCCGGGGAGAGTCGACCCGTTTGGACCCTGCAAGGAACAGTTAAGTCGTTACGGTCCAAACCCACCGCTAGTAGATATTGTTTCTTTGAACTTTTCTTAAAGGTTTTTAAAACCTTGTTTCCACACCCTTATAAGGAATGTTTCGTTCCCCTCACCCTTATAAAGAATGTTTTGTTTCCCTCTTCCTAGTAGATGCGTTTTAAAACCGTGAAGCTCACGACGATATGTAACAGGCCAAAGCGGACAATATCTGTAACGGTCCAGATCCACCGCTAGCAGATATTGTCCTCTTTGGCTTTCCCTTTCGGGCTTCTCCTCAAGACTTTAAAACACGTCTACTAGGGGAAGGTTTTCACACCTTTCTAGATGGTGGTTTATTCTCCTCCTCAGCCAATGTGGGACATCACAATCCACCCCCTTCGGGACCAGCGTCCTCGCGGGCACTCTTTCCTTCTTCCAATCGATGTGGGACCGCCCCCAAATCCACCCCCCTTTGGGGCCCAGCGTCCTTACTGGCACACCGCTTCGTGTCTACCCCCTTTCAAGGAACAGCGAGAAGGCTGGCACATCGTTCGGTGTCTAGCTCTGATACCATTTGTAATGGCCCAGATCCACCGCTAGCAGATATTGTCCTCTTTGGGCTTTTCTTTTCGGGCTTCTCCTCAAGGCTTTAAAACGCGTCTACTAGGGGAAAGTTTCCACACCCTTATAAATGGTGGTTTGTTCTCCCCAACTAATGTGGGACATCACAATATCTGTTCGCCAAGGCTTGGGCTATTACAAATGGTATGAGAGCCAGATACCGGGTGGTGTGCCAGTGAGGATGCTGGGCCCCCAAAGGGGGTGGATTGTGAAATCCCACATCGGTTGGAGAGGGGAACGAAGCATTGCTTATAAGGGTGTGGAAACCTTCTCCAATCGATGTGGGACCCTTCAATCCACCCCCTTAGGGGCCAGCGTCCTTGATGACACACTGTCTCGTGTTCACCCTCCTTCGGAGCTCAGCCTCCTCGCTGGCACTTCTCCCAGTGTCTGACTCTGATACCATTTGTAACAGCCCAAGCCCACCACCAACAGATATTGTATTATTTAAAACACGTCTACTAGGGAAAGGTTTCCACACCCCTTATAAAGACTATTTTGTCCTCTCCCGACGTGGGATCTCACGTAAATAAAGAGATATTCAAGAGCAAACAAAAAGTGAAGTGAAATAAATGCAATTTAGGTACCCTATGTGGTTTGCATGGCAACTCCCACCATTTCTGGCCATTCCCTTCAATGGTTCCACTTCCAGTCAATGTCATTTGATCCAACCTGTAAAACACAAGCCATTGTCTCGGACTGTCCGTTTTCAGCCATGACTCCGGTCCATCCGGTGGCATCAGGGTCCCATCCACCTACGAAATTCATAAAAAGTCATTCCAAACAGACCCAAAGATTCAAAATTGAAGTAACACTACTAACCTTAAACACGAGTCCCGGTTCGCAAGGTCCGGTGAAGATAGTCGAAGTAATTTTAAAGCAATGATCCAAAGGAACTAAAAGAGTGGCAGATTCTACAGCACAGGCTGCTTTCCATGCTTCCCTGAAGGCAGCAGTGTCATCAGCACAACCATCCCCAACTGCTCCAAAATCAGTGACATCAAACACACAGTCAGCAGTGGAGTTTCCAGGACCATCAGGGTAAGGATCAGCTGGCACTGAAGGAGCTGACTCAGCTGGAGTTGAAGGAGCTGGCTCAGCTGGAATTGGAGGTGCTGACTCAGCTGGACTTGGAGGAGCTGACTCAGCTGGACTAGAAGGAGCTGACTCAGCTGGACTTGGAGATGCTGACTCAGCTGGACTAGAAGGAGCTGGCTCCTCCGGTGGTGAATAAGGCGGCGGTGCATCAGAACAAGGGTCTTCAGCAGGCTTCTGTGTCCTTTGTCCCTTATGAAAATGGTACCTTCCATGAATATTGTTACAGTTTTGCACCAACACAATGGCTGTAATCCAAGCCACTACAATGAGAGTCCTATTGAACTCCATGGAACCATAAGCTATGGCTGGACAGAGGCTTTATATATATAGAAAGAAAGAAAAGTACTGACCTGTAGAAAGAGAACACGTGTCGACGAGCAGGGGAGGGTATTATAGTAAAAGTAAATTATAAATGATAGGTTGTATGGCTGCAGTTCATTTGCATGGAATGAACATGGCAGGTCCTGAGAGAGAGATCTCAGGCTCTGTTGGATTCTGAGCACTTTTGGTCGGTCCACGTCGTAAAAGTAACAAATTAGTCCTTACGCTACTTTTGGTGGTAATAATTTAGTCTTTGTACATTTAAAGGAGGAGTCTACTGTATTTAACCTTAACCATCAGCGAATGGCTCTAGTCAGTTCACAATCACTATACGACATGAATCTTGGTTTAGTGAATTGAAGTTGGTCTTGGGTGTGATAGGATACTTAGTTACTGTGTACGATCATATACTGAGGTGCTCCTTGTTGGTTGTTGGAACTGAAAGCGTTTTCCTTCCACTCCCTTCGTCGTGGCATGAGGACGGATAAATTGTCGATTGAAGAATAGAGATCAAATTGTTACATAATAAAGCTCTGGGCAATGTTCGAGACTAAGTTGTTACAGGTTAAAACGTAAAAGGACTAAGTTATTACTTTGATGAAAGTTTAAGGACCAAAAGTGTTGTTTCAGAAAATCTTTAACACTCGAAGTCCACTGCAAGCAGATTTTGTCATCTTTAGGCTTTTCCTTTCAAGCGGTTTCCACACCCTTATAAAGAATGTTTCGTTCTCCTCTCCAACCGATGTGGGATCTGGCAATCCACCTTCTTCGGGGGCTTAGCATCCTCGCTGGAACTCGTTCCTTTCACCAATTGACATGGGACTCCCCCATCTATCTCCCTTTGGAGCCCAACGTCCTTGCTGGCACACTGGCTCATGTCCACCCTCTTCGGGGGTGAGCTTCCTCACTGGAACATGGCTAGTGTCTAACTTGTGGGATCTCACAAAATCAGTCGAGAAGGGTAGGTGAAACATCGACAACAAAGCCGAGATGGCGGGCGGGTACAGAGTGTAGGCGTTTGTAGACAAGAAAATTGATGTGAAAAAGAATGGAAAGTGCAAAAAGTGAGAAAGAAAAGGTAATATAGAGAGAGGGGGCAGAGTTAAGAGTCTCGTGATTATATCTTGTTTTGTTGCTTAGCTTTTCTGGTAAATGCCTTGTGTTCACGTTTTGGTTTCAATTCTGTATATTCTTCTATGGAATTATAATCCTTCCTCCTCACGGGCTGCTCTTTTCAAATCTCCTGGTTCTCCAACTTCCATCTGTCAAGGCCCAAAAGGAACCTCCGTTTCATAACTACCGTCCTACTTGTTAGATTTGGATGGAAATTGAGATTTGAAATGGGCGTGACCGTGACTCAGAATGACGTGTATTGGGTCTCGATTTTGGTCCAAGTCACTGCATAGTACTCTTAATCTCGATCTTCATTCAACGTTCTAATAGATTTCTACTCTAAAATATTAATTTTTGATATCGTTTATGAAATGCAAAGGGTATTAGGGATGTTTTTGAAGAAGTGACAAAAGTTGGGGGTGTTTTGGTAATTTGGCGAGAGAGAGAGAGAGAGATGAAATAAAAGAGGCTTTTACTCTTTTTGAAATTGGGTTGAGCAAAGTTTGAGGCATCTTTCATGGTAATTTAATAAATGATATATCACGTGTAGAGAAAAAGGAGAATGGCTTTGTAATTTGTGCTAGTGTTTTGGGGAAGAGAATGATAGAAAGATGACACGTTTCAAAGCTCGTGATGGAAAGATGACACATTTCAAAGCTCGTGGAATCACAGTTACATAGTTAAAAGGTGTTTTGAGTGTAGAATTAAGTTGTTAAGTCTGAAGTTGTTTAGTATGGTATTGAAATTTAAAAAGTACGTGTTTGAGTTGAAAAATGGTTTAATATGGAGCGATAAAGTCTACTTTATATATTTATTTTTGGATCCGTATAAATGAGATCGAAACGAGTAAAAGTAAGGCTCTAATTGGATACTCACGATCATGGAGTATAGCCTAGAAAGACTTAGTTTTGATGCATTCCCATCTCTCATGTGCATAACATACTTTAATCATAACATGCTTACACGTTTTTTGGTTTTCATCAAACGTCTTGAGCAAGTACGTATTTCAAATTAAAGTGACCTTTCAAGGGAGAGAAAATGCAAAGAATGAGACAAAATATTTTGAATATGTAAGATCAATTTAAGAGAACTCCTCGTCCTTGACCTCTATTTTAATTCTCTTCCCTCCAAACTGGTAGTACAAGACCTATCTAGCTAACAAGGATAAATCTTTCTCCATTTCCTCCCTCATTATCATTCTCCGTTTCTACGAGCCCTATTCTACAGCTTCAATAAACATCTCTACCTTGCATGGTAAATAAATATCATTTCTTTAGCTCAATAATATGAGAGATAAAAATTCAAACCTCTGATCTTTTTGTTGATAACACATACTTTATACCGGCTAAGCTATGCTCATATTGGTAAAGATGCCTTAATCCGTTGAGTAACAACCGTGTACACAACAACAGAAGAAAGATAAGTGCTACAAGAAATCTTTCTGATGGTAGGAGACCAAGATTTACATCGAAGCATGATTTGCAGTTTTTGTCAGGCAGATATCAGAATACGCTATGGGCACACAATGAACCATTACTCACTTCCAAATCATCCGAGCCGACTGTACTGCCTATTGGAAGTGATACGCACAAGAAATTCAAGAACAACCTTAATACTTACGGCACATTCTCCACAGAGCTTGCTTCTCTTGATGGTTTATTAATCATGGCTCCTCTCGCATATCAGGCCTCCTCCTGGCCTGCAGAGCCAACCGTGCATCCCTCTCTCGTTCAAACTCCCTGTAATCGGCTCGCTGCAAGAACGAAACTTTATCGAGATACTGGTTTGAGCTCTTCTTGTAAGCATCCAAGTCCTCTTCCAACCCCTTGGTTTCTTCCTTGAACTCTCCCCAGTCCTTTTTTGTCTTGTCAAGAACACTAAGCTTTTGTTTCTTCTTGATTTGTTCCAGGATTGCATCAACAGCTGAAGTAGCAGGTGCCTTCATCTTCTCGTATGCTTCCTTTGAATCAGCATCTACAAACTTCTTAATTTCAACATTTTGGCCTGCGAAGTCCCTAATCTCTGTAATCTGTTAAAGTAAAAGGACAATGGTTTGAGTTCTTCAACTAACAGATCATCAACATAAACAATGCAAAACTAGCTGTTTTACGGTTTTATAAGAGATGATATCATAAAGCAAGTACAGTTATCAAACATCAGGACCATCAGCCTCTTGGAGGACTCTCCCATACATCCCACCCAAGCCCCGACTTACCGAACTTCACCCATGAAGTCGTAAAATCTTGACTCGTACCTTTTGATTCTCCTCCCCACCAAAACTAGTAATTAACCAAAGAAAAGGGGATACCACAACAATTATAGTCCTAAATTCCAGAAGAAACACGTAACGATTATCCATAGACGGGCTAGGTAGTCATATAATCAAGCCAAGCTTTCAAAATTAACACCAGGGTCATTAATATATTTACTTTTTGAGCAGTAAACAACTTTCTGGTGATACTTGTGAAGTTGAGACTCCCTATTAGGAGAGTACAAAGTAGCACCCAACTATCAGAACTAAGGAAAATGTAAGCCTGACCAATCTCATTGTATAAAGAAAAACCCCGAAGTAAAATTTAATTATATTGGAGGTATGGTTACAAAGTACAATAGACAGGCCACACCAAGAAGAGGCTTGATATTTTGTAGTATTCATTCTCCATCCATTCTACAAACTTCTCTAATTTGATTTCTTTCAAATCAAATCCTCCCAATGATTGATCTAATGGCACTCCATAACAATTTAGCTTTGGCTTTGAGCTTTATACTACGAGGTTAAGGTTATATCATATATGTTACCCTCGTTAGGGAACTTTTCCAACCGCTATGAAACACCAAAATACATAGAATTATCCCAACGTTTTCTGCCATAAGAGCGTAGAAAGACAGACAAGTACGTTTGATCCTTCCCTGCCTGTATGCAAAAAATGCAGTAGAAAGGTTAAGGCAACAGGACCCTTTTTCTTCTTTTTTTTTTCCTAAAAGCAACAGGGGACACCTTTTAACCAACTAATATGTGGTATTAATGCCACCCAATTGTAGTATCCACAACAAAACAATTACTTCTTAAGGATTTTCAGTTTCTAGCAAGTTTCTACCCTTCAGTAAAGTAGCTTCACCAAAAATTTAACCAAGAATGTTCTAGACAGATCCACTTTTTAATCTTTTTTATCTTTCCTTGATTCATCTCATCAATCAAGTCAAGTACAACTGCAATCTCTTTTCCTCCTTCCGTAAGTTTCTTCTCACACCCATTCTCCAAGAATGAGTTTCTTATTCCCACGCATCAAAGACCAAAACATTTTTTGGTAGAAAAATCACCAAAAAAAGGACAGAGGGAGAAGGAGAGGGAGGACGAGAGAGAGAGAGAGAGAGAGATGGAAGTAGAAGGGTGTTTCTTACCTACCCATGCATCATTACAGAAGGAAGTTCTCCTTCATTACCAACAACGAAGAAATTATCTAAACAATTATTCAAACAACTGACCAAATGACATACATAGATAAATCCATCTTCAGCTCTATATGTCTTGTAACAATAGAAAACCAAATGCCTAGATAATCACACGCCTAAAAGGGTAGAAAAACAGATAAAAATATATATGAAAGTATTGGCACCTCAACTTTCCCCCTGCCAGAAATGGTAGCTGTAGCATCCCTAACAGCTGAGAGAGCAGTAGCAGCAAGCATCTTAGCATCATCCATAGAACTGTCCTGCAGAACCTTGGGTCCTTCTGATAATGTATCTTTTTCTTGAGGTTCAATCTTCTTTGACGCCATACCTAGATATGCAATCCAATTCTAGACACGGGGAAGATGGAGAGAGAAAAAGTAAGAGATATTTTTCCTAAATTTTGAGCTGCATCATCATGAAAGAGCAGAATGTGATTTTTTACATTGGATGGTTTCTTTGAGTTTTTATTCACCACTGGACTTCGTTTGGTTGACAAACCTTTTAGTGTTTTACTAGACACCCCTTTATTCATTTGCTCCCACATGGCATCGACACGCGCTTTTATTTCTAGCATAATAAAGAAGAATATCATTATACCTCTTAATCAATAAATTAACATGCAAATAAAGAAATGTATAGCAACGAAAAGAATTAAAACAATAAACGACTTATAGTCCGCTTCCTATGCTCACCTGTGTCATTGGGCTTTCCCTCTGAACTCATATGACCAGATCCTTCTTTAGCCGATTCCATTAGCATTTCATTCACAGAATCTGACATATAATATGAAAAAAGTCAACCTTCTGAGGAAAAATAGGAAAAGCTGCAAACCTCGCATTTAGTGTTACTATACATGAATCGATAATTGATAAAAGAGGATCAACTAATGCTTTGATAACGAGTGAGATAAGGAGTATAAAGTATTAATGGAAATTAAACACTTAACACGGTCCAGCAAATAAAGATAACCAGAAGACAACAAAAGACGATAAAGCGCTAATCAACAGCAAGACTCTTCTTTCCAGTATTTCAAGGAGAACAATGACTTTCGTTCACTCAAATAATCTTACTCATAAGAGAAATTATCTTCAAAATATAAATTCCACATCTCAGAACAGATTGAAAACATAATTAAGAAGGTCAAAACAAAATCCCTAAAGGTCTGGAAATTAACTAATGTAACATTGAAAATTGAAGGAACTCTTTATAAGAAGGTATTGTAAAAAAAAACAAAGACAGTAAACAGGATGTACTTACGAAATTTAAGCAGCTAGTTAGGGAAAGAAGAAAAAAACCAAAACTATACATTATAGTTTATATAATCCGGAAGGCCTGAATACAATTATAGCAAACAAAAAAAGTTTTCAAAAAGAGGGTTAAGGTAAGTTATTTCGAGCACCCACCTCCAAGTATCGCAAATCTTTGATGCCTCCAACTTATGCAGACTTAACCACTCAATGAAATTCCGAAAATTTTTACCAGTACCAAAAGACGAACATACAGAATTAAACTACTTTTCTCCCCTCGTTTATGAGCACACAGAGAATTCATAACTTTATCTCAATACTAGAAATCCTCAATACGCTTCTTAGACTTCAACAAACAATAGAAGGTTCATCTCAAAGAGACAATTATAGCGCAACTAAGAACAAGAAAAGTCGTCCATCTTAAATAACCTGCTGATGTGAATTCGGTTCACGATCATACATTTCTGGTAATATGACAGCAAACAGGAAATTAAAAGGAAGTAAAAAAGAGAAAATCAATAAACGTGCCTCCTTGTTCATAAAGGATTACTCAATTCTGAAAAATCCACACCACATAACACTTCATGAAACCACGAAAAGGAAACATGGAAGGAAGAGGAGTACCAGAGCCATGGAGGTTGTTGCTCGTAGCCATCCAAAGATTTCTCTCCGCGAGGTTTAGGGCTTTCAATGAAATCACCTGAACTAGTCGTCCCGGTTCGAACTCGGCCCAATATAATTTATAGCCCAATATAAATAAATAAATAAATAAATAAATACATATATATATTATTAAATTTCAATAAATTTTAAATTAGTCTATTAAAACTAATTTTTATGGAAAATGGTTAAATAATAATAATTTCCATGCGAAAAATGACTTTTTTTTTTCAAATTTTATCGCCAAAATATTAATATTTAAAAAAAAAACTAAAAAACTATTTATTTATTTATTTATTTTCAAATATTCCATTAAAATTTTAAAAATGGTTGAAAAATGAATAATAAAAAAAATAATTATAAAATTAAAATATAATTCTACCCTAAAATTAAATCCATTTTGTTTAACTCAAATTTAATTAATTTAGATGAAGTAAACAAAATTTTCATACTCAAACGAGCTCGAATAAGTTATAACCTAACTCGAACCCTAATCGAGCTGGATTAATCAAAATTTTTAAACAATACATAGAATAAGTTGATATTTTAATCTAATAATAATAATAATTAAGAATTGGTTTTCACATTGGTCAAGATGATTACGATGTGGGTTGACATACGTTCTTCGGACCATATATTTATAAATTATATTTACGATGATAATTAATATTTTATTCGACCATTAAAAATATATAATTAATTAAGAGAAGAAAAATAAAGCAAAAAAAGGAAAGGCAGCTAAAAACAGCCTTATTCATAAAATTTGAAAAGTCAACGTGGTAGGCCCCACCAGAGGTACCATACATAAAAGCTTAATTAAGCACACACACGCTTAGAGCTTATAATTAATAATTTAATTATACATAATTTAGGGATTATTAATTTAAGCAGCTGAAGGGGCTGTGATATGGCTCACTACTTCAGCTTCAGACAGGACAGACATCAAAGGTGTGAGCTTAGTGTCCTGTTTGGTCTCAGATTTGATGACATTTTGGTAGTCCAAAGACTCATCTTCATACACCTCCCACCATTTCTTCACCAACATTTTTATGTCTTCTCTATCCATGTTCTCTTCTTCTCCCGTGTACCTCCACGGTTTCGATCCCTACACGTACGTTTTTCGGGGGTGAGTTTAAGATTTTATTCAGTGTAGTGAAGTGAAAGTACTGGTCTATTAGAAATACGTACTGCAGCACAATAGTGGACGACTTTGACTTTGTCAACCTCCACGTTCTCGGGATGACGCCATAACATGGCTAGGACGAGATTGTAAATTGGTGGAATGGGCTTGTATATGTCGTTGAAGTACATGTTCAAGAAGTCCTGTACGAGAAACAAACCAGAGTTGAATTAGGGTTATATTGAAGTTTTAGTTTTGTATTCAATGAATCCCTGAATTAGGTATTTTTCACGGTTTTGACTCATTCTATGTTGTTTAACTTTACGTACTTTCTCGACCCAGAATTTAAAAAAAAAAAAAAAAATTAGGGTTTTCTTGGAAATATATCTAGTTCAAGGATTTATCAAACACAAAATACCTAACGTGGATAAATTTAAGAGTAATACTTGACAACCAGCTGGAACCCTAATTCACTCAGGTGCACTCGTGTTTTCGAGATTTTCCAATCTACTTGTGTACTAACTAAACTGTATCGACTTTTTGTGCTCGAGTCTAGTCTCGTGCATCGTGTGGTTGGATTGGGTTGGAAAAAAATGACGAAAAGCTAAGTATTACACGAAACGATTACCTGCTCGGCGAACAAAGTCGGAGTTGTGGCCTTACAAGTCTCAAGAAGATCCTTGTAGGTGAAGAGATCAGGCTCATACACAAAGAACCCAGCGTTGAAGTAAAGAGGTGGAGGGTTTCCCATTTCCTCCACAGGCCATTTCACTCTATCAGGGCATTGCTGGCAATACCCTATCTTGTATTGTGGAGAGTTGCTCCATGTCTTCTCACAAAAGCAATCCATCACGGCGTAGAAGTATCCATTCGGCATGTCGAACAGATGGTCGATGTTTTCGAACACTTGGATGTCCCCGTCCAAATATATGAGCTTCTCGTACTCCACGAACTACAATCAAATCGATCGATACCGATCGTCTCAAAAGTTTAACCTGATAGATTACAGTAAGCTTTAAAAAAACAAACGAACGTGCATAGTATTAGTACCTCCCAGATCCTGAGCTTAGAGTAGTTGATAACGTAATAAGCCATAGCGAACTGGGTTTGGTTTTCCGGAGGGTAAACAGGCTCGATCTCACGGACGATGCAACCTTGATTCTCGAGGATTTGACGATGGTCTTCGGGAACATCAGGGAGGACAGCTACAATGAGAGGGTAGATGGCTTTGGCCTTTCTAAGGCCCTTTGCCAAACCTACCACACCTTTCCAATAGTCACCATTACCAGCTAGGAACGTGACGTATGCCCTCTTCGGGGCATCGGTCGACTCGATGGGGCTATCAGGGGCAGCTACGGGAGACATGTCGAGGGAGGGACGGAGGAGTTAGAGGGAAGCTTTCGAGGCGTTGGTTGGTCGTTGAAGGTTGAGTTGAGGAGGATGGGGAGGGAGGGAGGTATTTATAGAGGTTAGTTTGTGAAACAATAGAAGATAAAAGAGAGTTGGAGGGATGAATATGAGTTGGAATCCTATCCTTAAGCTTTGGAGGGCTCCATGGAGTTAGAATTCTCTTTTTTTTTTTTTTTTTTTTTTTAATTAATAATAATAATAATAATAATAATAATAATAATAATAAGATTCCCAATGTGAACACTTTTATTTTTTTCTAAGATAAAAAATGGACAAATTTGAGGTAGATGAATTTAAGAATCTGTTCACATTTGATTTTAATATATTATAATTCCATACGAACAACACTAACTATTTATTTATTTATATATATGTGTGTGTATGTATGTATATGTATATGTATATGTATATGTATATGTGTGTGTATATATATATATTTATATATATGCACGTTTAAAGTTAATGATCTTAGATGAATTTTAAAATTGAAAAATTAAGCAAGTTTGTTCGTAGAAATGTCCACGGGATGGGACAGAGATGAAATTAAGTATACGTATGTTTCTGCCTCCTATTTTATTTCTTATCAACACGAAATTTTACCTTTATTTTTGGGAGGGTTAGGATCGGAATTTACGGCGAGAAAGCTACAGGGATTGACCTATTTTATTTCTTATCAACACGAAATTTTACCTTTATTTTTGGGAGGGTTAGGATCGGAATTTACGGCGAGAAAGCTACAGGGATTGACCTATTTTATTTCTTATCAACACGAAATTTTACCTTTATTTTTGGGAGGGTTAGGATCGGAATTTACGGCGAGAAAGCTACAGGGATTGACCTATTTTATTTCTTATCAACACGAAATTTTACCTTTATTTTTGGGAGGGTTAGGATCGGAATTTACGGCGAGAAAGCTACAGGGATTGAGTTCCCCATGGATATTCTACTTTATATATATATATATTAAATATTCATTTTAAATAATTTTGAAAAGATAACTTCCATTTTACCAAATAATTTCTATTAAAAAAAAGTAAAGTATATTAATAAATCAAATAATAATTTATAGGAAAAAATATAATATAATGATTAACATAATTTTTCAAAAAATAAATTTGAAGGGGGATGGAGTGGGACTAGGGTTGGAGCGAGGTTGGGGTTAGGGACAAGGATTGTAATTTCCGTCTCGTGTCCCGTTTAGCTAATTGAGAGAAATCTCCGAGAATTCTCTCGTCTTAGGTTAAATGGATATCTCTACTTATACATAATATTTCTATCTACAACTTTATTATTTTATTCAAAAACTCAACCAAAAATTGTGAAAACTAAAAAAAATATATTTTATTTTTTAAATTTGTCTTATAATTTAATTTTTTTTAATTTTTTTTAGCGGTGGAAAAACTCACAAAAATTATGAGGAAACGAGCATAATTTTCGATAAACCGGGCTAAAATATTTCAGCGATAGTTAAAATTACATGTATACCCTTATCGTTAAGACTAAAATTTATTATTTAATCGAGCGGGCTAAATAGCTTCTCATTTTTCGAGTGTATAGGCATAATTGAAACCTATTTTAGAACGCTCGGTGTTTCGTTATAAATGTCGTTTTTGAGAAGGAAAATGAGAAGTTGATGGTTTTGTAAGAATTGGATTCCATAAAGGAAATGATCAAATGGGCGTTTGTCTGAAGTGAGGATCCAAACTTAGACTTAGCCGCTACACAAAGTAAAAAGGAAACCCATATGATTCGATTCTTGTATATGCAATATTTTATGCAATGATAATGAAATTTATCCCAATTTTGTAATATTATTTTTTACATGGAAATAGGGACCCTGACACGTGCAACTCCCATCATATCAAGTAGATTCGATGTATGATTATCGAATCTTTGGAAAAAAGGATGATTCGCAGTAGGAGTGTATACGGGTTGAGTTGAGTAAGACGTTTTTCTTTTAGCAACTTGAAATTTTTGGTTCGTTAAGTTGGTGACCCGAACAGTCGAAATAGAGTTCATAACCCAAGTCAACCTATCGAACATTTACAAGTCACAATTCATCACTAATATTGGTTACAAACGTTAAATATTCTAGACTTTTGGAAAGTAAGGTTAGGTTGGGTTGGGTTGGGTTAAGTTGTAACCCTGTTTTTGGGTTGACCCAACAAAAAAAAAAAGTTATCAAATTTTAACACAACCCAACCTTTATGGTTTGGATTGAGTAATTCAGATTGATCGAGCTATCGGGTCATATGAACACTTCAAAATATAGTTTCTACACCAACCAAACTGCCCTAGTTAATCAATCAGGTATACATAAACAGAAATAGCAACCGAGTAAAAATCGAACAAGCTAAAACAAAGTCAGATGTCGACTTATGAAGAACCGTTCTAAATAGTAACAAAAATTTTGAAACGTTCATGAAAGATCAAAGGTAATATTACGAGCGATAATGAAGATGAGAATCGTTTGGAGAAGAAGATGACCACACGATTCAATCACCTTAGCTTTGTGGAAAGTGTCCCTGTAGGCATGAGGGCATCCAAATATGTGTGTTTTATTTGGAGAATACGACGTATAAATACATTGTCTTCTTCCACAGCTAAGTGTATTCCATTCCCTCAAACTTGTTATTTTCAACTAAAGTAAACAACATCAAATACTAGTAAAATTTGGTAAACAATTTCAAAACAAACATGATTACAATAACGCCAGCTTCGAATAATCTAAACGTAGGTGGATAGCTTGGATTGTCGTATAATTTATGAACATGTTCGAGAGATTTATTATCTTCGATCTCAAAAAATTACACGGAATAAAAAATGGTAAATTAAACTAGAAAATAAGGCATCACAAAGTTTAGTCGGATAAATCGAATTATCGTACAATTTATAAGCATGTTTTAGGAGTAATGAAAAGAGAAAAAAAAAAGGTTATATCATTTTCGGTTTATTCTTTCATTATAACAACTGGGTATTAAGATCGAGATAGGATAGGCAATTTCGTGAAATGTATAAAAGTAAGAATATTCCGAACTTACGACTTCGTATTGGTTGATACTTTAATCAACTTGAGCCTTTATCGACCACTAGGTCAATTCATTAATGTTGATAAAGGTAATTGAATCAATAATACATACACATTAGGTTTTGAAAATTTTGTTTATTTTCTTATAATTTCTTTTCAAACGATTTTCATTTGAATTCTTGGTCAAATTCCAAAAAACAGTACAGTATTTTATTTTCAAAACTAGATTTGGAGTTCGAAAACGTTGCAAAAATAGCATCTAAAAACCAACAATTTTACACGTGAAGTAGCATCTATCAGGTTGATTTCTAAAAACCAAATGATTATCAAACGAGACCCGAAGAAAATTAAAAATAAAGTATCTAGCATAATATAATAAATACAATCAATTATTCCAGTTCAAAGTGCCAATACCTTGTAATTGAGAGGCTCATTGTGAAGGATGGCCATCATAAATCGCCAGAATCACTCTTTCATCTATGAATTCTGCCAACAAAAGTTACAGGCAATTACTAATTCAAGATCAGAAGTGCAAAAAAGCCTCAAAGAAACAAGAAATTATGACTAAACTGAAAACAATAGAAGATGATCCAGATCCAGTTTCAAACTGTATATGACAAGAGTAATGATGATCATAAATGGAAATGGAAATCAAGTAACAACTAAAAAAGTTCTTATTGAAATTTAAAGGTGTCCTTGGCTGTAGTTGAAAGAAATGCTCAAATTGAGCTAGCTTTCTATACACTAACTAGTTGAAAGGATCATGCAACTAAAGGAGGATTAATATCGAAACGAAATTATCCATGTAAACATTGTTTTACACTGTTAATAGAGGAAAATTTTGTAAGACTACAAGAGTAAATCAAGGATGGGATAGGAATAGAAGCATTCCAGCCCAACATACTCTGGTGGATGGGTCGAGAGAGATAGGGAGGAGAGTGGGATAGAGGAAGTCTAGTAATACGTGACTACAAGGTTTACTCTTTATCATGTTTCATTATTCATAACTGTTAAAATTGACTACGGAGGGAGGTTTCAGCAAGTGGGTAAACTGATGCAAAACTGAGGTAGATCGAACATCAATCATCCTAATCGCATCATCAGCATTCAAAAATAACATGGACCTAAGAAACAATATAGCATATCATTAAATAATGATGTTGCTAAAGATAAATGGCAGTATGGTACTAAAGGAGTACTAGAAATGTGTCCTACAACAAATCTCGCCAGTTGAATTAGCACATCAGAGATGAGAAAAGAAAGATTTTTCATTCATCTGCTGGTCTAATTTGTAATAAAGCTTCTAGGACCAGAGAGTGAGCACTGAAGAATTGAATTGGATTGTGAATCAGGAAAATGATACTTGATGATAAGATTGACCATCCGAACCTAGTTAGTTCATTTGTGGATTTTTTTTTTCATGGTATTTGGGCGTTGGAAAAATATAGTAGTGAGTCAGGCAAGGTCAAAGCCCAGAAAGTGTCGACTATGTACCCTATAACTTTGGAAGGGCAGCACGTTTTATAAGATTAAGTCCAAAATTTTTAAATTAACTGTGGAATTATTAACTTGAGAGAAGCAAGGAATAATAACTCCTCGTTGTTATTCTTTGGGGGAAACAAACAAAAGTGATATCTACAACCTCTGCAGGCAACTCAGGGGTATGTCTACTCAATACCCCATCGAAGCTGAGTCAATCCATTATCTACTCTGGCATTGAGGAGTTAATTACGTTCTAAAGTTTTCAATTCCCATTCATGAATTGAGTTGAAAAATCCAAGGCAGGGAAAGAAGTACCTCAGGCTGAAATTCGAGAAGCTCTGCACGAGCCATTGCTTCTGCTTGTGCTATTCTTTGCCTGAATGTCTGAGCCATCTCGTCCGCCTAAAATTGTATACAAAAGATAAGAAACTTCTACTCTATTTCAGTAAGTTTGGGAAAAAGAGATTCAAGAAAATACAAGCTATAAAGGTTGTAGTCATGCTAGGGGTTAACCTGTAAGGAGAGGGAAAAAGACGACTGGAATTGGGAAGTACAAAAGGAATACACTCTGAAAATAAAAGCAATGCACATCATAATAGTAAGAAGAGTAAAGTGCAAAAGAAATACCTTCTCAAAAACAAGCTTTGGATTGTGAAGCATGTCTCCAGGAGAAGGTTCCAGTTTCTTGGTAGAAAGACTAATACGGCCTCGATCGCGGTCATAGCTCAAAATCATGACCTACAACCATAAAAAATAATTTCAATGTGTTTAAGGCTGTACACTGATGAAGACCTCCATCAAGCTCTCATTGACAATGAAATACCTTTAGCATATCTCCTGGTTGAAGAACGGCTGCAATATCTGGTATGTGATTTTGACTGATTTGACTAACATGAAGAAGCCCATTAACTCCACCGATGTCAACGAAGGCTCCATATGGTTTCAGAATCTGCACAATTCCAGTAACTACTGACCCAATTCTTAGCTCTGACTGGCTACTGACAATTGCCTTGGAATTACTTAGGATTAGCCGATATAGTTTTTCATCAACCTCCACAAACTTCAGAAGTAGCTCTTTATTAAGCAGCTCCTCTGCAGTTGATTTCTGATAAATCGACAAGAAAAAAGAGATGCATAGCACAGTATGCAATTGAGTAAGAACCAAAAATTTATGAGCTTAAACTGACGAAGAATATAATGAGCAAAAGTAACGAGCATTGAATGAAAGAATACAGAAATAATAATACAAGATAAATTCGTGAGCTGTGAGGAAAAATCAAATCATGGTCTTTAATGGTCTGAAACATGAGCATCTAATCATATAATCACATAAACGTGTATGGGCTTTCAGTATGACAGCAATGTAAAAATAATAAAAGTTTAAAAATAAAGTCAGCTAGAGAATTAGAAGTCAGCAGAAAGAATGTCAGTTTAGTGAACATACTGCTGATATTTGAGAGAAAGGAACAAATCCTTTAAGGCCTTCCACAAGAACAACTACTCCCCCTTTGTTTCCATCAACAACCTGCATTTAAAGATCTTTTTCTGAGAAAAAAGAAGATATAGAGGAAGTAGAAAATGGTGAAAACAAGTTCAAAATCTTAAATTATTCCGTGAATGACAAGGATGATTAATATTACATAAAACATGTTTGTAGTGGTTGACAAAGATGATAAAACATTAGTTGCCTCCGCCCTGCAACTAGGTTATGAACTTAAGAAGCTTCAAAGAGATGAATGGCAATTGTCACATGAATACTACTTCAAAATTCATCAACACAATTGTATGACATAAATCCGGTTCAAGAAAAGCCGTGGCAATGGTCTCATGAATATTACTGGCATAACAAGATTGAAAGATCTGAACCAACAATATAAGGAAAAAATGAAATTACAAAAGCAAGATATATCTTGCAGAACCCACCTTACCCTTGATAACAAAATCCTCAGCTTGAAGTTGTCTGCATCGCTCCCAAGCAAGGCCATACTGGACACTTCTCAAGCTCAGAATTAGGCTGCCGTCATCTTCCTGTTCCTGTTCACCAATAATTACAAACTCCTCTTCTAAACCAGGATATATGCCTGCTTCTTCTACATGTCTTATATTAAAAATGCATGCTTCTTGGGTGGGCAAGTATGCAGTTCCCTTTGCAGAAGTATCAACTAGTGCCCCATTAGCATCGGTAGAGAATACAGTACCTTTCACCTGAGAATACAAGACACTGGTAAAAGTCAATAACTTGAACTTATTGAGAAGCTAACTGTTATCCGTTAGCTCATGAGCTGCATGAGCAAACATCAAGGAAATTAATGACACACAGATTTATGTTAGTTATCTGATAATGGAGCCAAAAAGTTAGTCGGTTAACGTTTACCTATCAAAGCTGGTTTATTTGTGGTGGCTATAAACTGATAGGTAGTTAAATAGTTGCATAGTTGCAGCTGTAAAACACAAATTTTCGAAATGTTTAGCCCAATTCTTTCTGTAATCAACTTTTGCTCTGTGGAACTATTGAAAACTCCCGAACTTAGTACGCTTAAGGATGAACGTTTCTTGAAATTGGGAATGATTGATGACATTTGGTGTATAGAGATATTACAACCACCGAACGAAAGAAAATCTTCCAGAAATACAATTCTTCGCAAATCCAGTCACGTAATTATACTTTTCTCGATCTATGCTCAAAATTCAACAACGGAATGCTCAATAATCATAACCTCGTACATGACAAGCAGTACCCTAAAACGAACAAAGGCGTATAATTCCATTATTTCCTAGTCGCCTTTACATAAATAACGATAAAAGTGATTTTGTAAAAGCGATGATTTCCGCTACGAAGTTTTAGATAAAAATGCATGAGAATTGGCAGCGCGCAGTTCGGGAAATCGAACAGAAAATTATCCTCGATTGAAAACAACAAACACCTAAACGAAGAAGAAAGAAACTGGAATAGCAGATTAACCTTGGTTCCGAGTTCCGAAACGAAGTCGTAATTCGCAAGAGCAGCATGGAAGTCCTCAAGCGTGAAGGAGACGCCATCCATGGGGGTAATACAGCAACGTTCATAAGCTTCCTTGAAGAGTTGCTTGAGCTTAAGGCGCTCTTTGGTCTGCGCATTGGAAATGGGAGTAGGGGAAGCTGCAGCAGAAACTACCGGAGAAAAACGCTTCCGAGTTGAAATCGGCGTTGAAGAAAGAGGGGAACTCCTCAATCCACAAAGTTGATGCGCCAATGAGCTCATATCCCCTCGCCTGATCTTCTGCTCCGGCGAGAAATTTGTATTCCGCCTTTTATATATCAAAAAATGTGAGCTCTCAATTCTTTATTCAATTGATTGAAACCATTCTTGGTTCCTGTTCGAACCCGGTCGGTTTTTTATAAGTTCAGCCCGGTTCGAGTTTGGCAAAAACCATACCAAAATATCGAGCCGACCCATAATGTATATTATTAAAAATCAAAATCATATAAAAAATTGTGTTTGATTAAGTGTAATCGAAGCTTAAACCACCCACCCCTAGACCTAACCCAACACTAACCATATCGACTAGACTGTGGGGTTCGATTTAATTTTCACCTTGACCTAACCCAACACTAACCATATCAACTAGACCATGGGGTTCAGCTTATTTGAAGCCACAATTGTATGATATTGTCATCTTGGGCTTTCCCTTTCGGACTTCTCTGCTAGGAGGAGAAGATTTCCACAATGGTATGATATTGTCCTCTTTGGGTTTTTCCTTTTGGGCTTCTCAGGCTTTAAACGATTTCCACACGATTTCCACCTCATGTCTACCCGAAACAGCGAGAAGGCTAACACATTGATACCATTTGTAAAGATGTGAAAACCTTCCCCTAGCAGACGCGTTTTAAAGCCTTGAGGGGAAGCCCGAAAGGGAAAGCCCAAAGAAGACAATATCTACTAGCGGTGAATCTGGGTCGTTACACATACCATCAAAATAATTAGAGTACATTAAATTACACTTCATTTCCGTTCCAAACCCGTTCCACTTTTTTATTATTATTAGTGTTTTTCTAATTATTTTAGAAACTAAATTATTTTTAAGCGCTTAAAAAATCATTAAAAAAAGAACATAAACATCAGAGAAAAGAAAACTAGGCATTTGTAATATGTGATCTGTAAGGCTACATATTAATATACAGACATTGCAGGTTTTTTGTTTAAAGTAATAATATAAGAGATCCACATGCAAAATTATGTGATGAAACTAGAATTGAAGTACAAGGTTCCTTTGTAAGATGGGTGGGATGTTAATAGAGGCTGCTATAGCTAAGGTTTCACCAAAATGCACACCTCAAGATGGAGCTAGCTAGCAGCAGCTCCTTGTTTGCTGCTTTTCTTTCCCTTTTTTTGCTTCTGCTTTAACTGAGTGAGACCCGCCGCTGTAACCCGAGCATTCCCGATGATCGCGCTCACCAGCTCTGGGTCTGTGCATGCTTTAATCAGTTCTTTCTCTCTATTTGTTGCTTCGGGCATGTGCGCGAACAGGTTCATGGCAGTTTTTGCAGCTAAAAACAAGTGGACAAAGAGGTACGTTATGGAATGGAATCACTAGAACATCAAACGCCCTTGGGCTAATAAAGGTTTGATTTGATTGAGTTACATGTTTAGTCCTAGACTTTCAGGTTTGTGTCTATTTGGTCCCTAAACCTTAGGAAGTGTAAGTCCTTTACTTTCAATGTTGTGTCCATTGAGTTCTTGAACTTTAAAAAGTATCTAACAAGTTCTTAGCCTTTCGATTTGTGTCCAAAAGATCCCTAAATTTTATTTTGTGTCGAATAAGTCTCTGACCTATACAACATCTCTTAAAATTCACGGATCTACCGGACACTAAATTGAAAGGCTAAGATCTAACTTATCTAATAAATCATATACTTTTTAAAAATTTTGAATACGTCAAGAAACTATTAAACGAAATTGAAAGTTTAAGATTCTATTAGACACCGACCGGGTTAAAAAGTGCTTAAGTTAGTTTACCTTTCCCTTTCTTTAGAGGGCCTGGAACAATCTTAACATGGTATTTGTAAGATTGCACTGCATTGTACGGCCCACACACCGGCACAGCATACAAGATAATGTCGGTAGGCAAAGGATGTCCGGTCAAGTAATCCACGTCATTCAGTTTTTCTCGCTCATCTTCACCTATTTCATGAATATCATCCTCTTCCATAGTTATTTTGTCCAGTTCAGCATCATCGTCCAATGCCACTTGGCGATCGTCTTTCGTTGCACCATTCGAGTGACTGTGTGAAAGATTATCAGGATGTTCGGGACAATCTCGAGACAAGTGACCTGGCTTCTTACATTTGTAGCATATTTTTGGAGCCTCTTCGGCGCCTGTCATAGTAAAGACAACTCAGACGTCAAAATATATGACCCCATAAGATCATGCATTATCAACATAGGCCATTATCTAAGTTATTTATTGGGGGGAAACTAGAAAACTATAACGATCATAAAGATGTAAATCTGCATATCATATAAACGAACAAGAATACGAGGCGATCTAATCAAATGGTCAAAGAAAGACTGCATGAGGTATCAAAATCGAGCTACTTGGAGTCCACATAATCCATCCAGGCTAGAATTCAATATATTCATTAAGGAAATCTTTCCACCAACTGCAGTTGGAATGCTTGAAAGAACAGCTTGAACAAGAGTTAAGCGGCCTAGTTTAGATAGGGACAGTTTTCTATCACTTCAGCTTCTCCTGAACTTTTGGGTATTTGGCATTTGATTAACACAAGTCTCCTTTTGGAAATAACCACATTGTGAAACCCATGGAAAGCGTCTTTCAAGGATCATCAATGGTCCAGACCTCTTGAAAAGAAAAGGAAAAGGTTTTCAAATACCCACCGTCAAGACACGGTCGCTGGGAAAACAATAGAGGAGATCAAAGAAATTCCCCAGCTCGAGTTTTCAGTAGCATAAAAGCAGAAAATTCTTATGTCACATACAAATGAAACAAGATTTACCCTTTGCGTAGTTTTTTCCCACATCCAACACCTGCAGTACCGGTCGAACTTTTTATAGAAGATCTTTGCTAGTAACTTTTCAAATATCCTGCTCTCCCACAACTTTTAGGGGCTTTGTTCATAATGTTTTTTTTTTTTACAAAGTATATCTTGTAATTTTAGGGGTGTAAATAGTTTCAGCTTTGCACGCTTTGTTATGTTTTCTACAAAAAGACTTCAGCTTGTAACTTCTCAAATATCAATGAGAAGTTCTTATTTCTTAGGGAGTGTCCAGATAATATGCTTCACTTTCATTTGACCAATTCATAAGAAAACTATTACTTTTATAACGTTTGGCGGCAAGTTCAACAAGACATTAAATATCTAAGAAAATGCCACTGAAATTTGAACACATGGCCTCAGGAGCAATTTTCAGCTATTCCTTTTGGCAAGGCCAATCCATTTGTTAATTTCAATCGCCCATTTGAAATACTAGATAAAAATTGGAGATTCAGAATCCACTAAACATATTCTAACAGCCTCCAACGTTAGTTTTTTTTTTTTTTTTTTTCCCCTAACAATAGCCTCTAACATTGATACTTGGTAATTGTAAACTAAATGGTCACCCTTTTAAAACAGTGAAAACCAAGAATATTTACCTCCATCACGTTTCTTCACTTCAGAAGCTGTTTCCTTCACATTTTGTGGCCCTTCATTTTTCGGTAGCTTACCTGAGGACTGTAAACCAAAAATATTATCAATAATGGAGTGATAGATCAACATTCAAAAGTTTAAAATACACTTCCACCATTTTCATGCATCCTCTCTCAGGAGATGCATTTCCATTTTCAAAGTGTGAAAGGACAGTGGTTAGGGTCATAATAGCCATAATTTATTTGTGGATAGAGATCGGGATTAGACGTAAAAAGTTTTAGATCAAGGTTCCGAACAGTTCAGAATTGGGAGAGTTGGAAGGACAACTGTTTCTCTACTTCATAATCTTTTCCTTCTCTCGGTACATAAATAAATATGGTTCCTATAAGAATATCTACTAGATCAAGGGTTCCATGCATGCATATCAGAAAGTTAGAGAGCTAAGTGATCAAAAACATCATCCACAGTTGGTAAGCTCATAACCGTATTGATGAAAGAAAATTAATTTGGAATAGGGGGAGCAGGAACCACTCAAATTTCTTCCCCGTTTTGTAATCTTTCCTTAGCGTACAAATATAAATTCAATTCCTATTGAAGCATGTACGAGACGAAGGGTTCTATGCATACAATTCACAATTCATATAAAAAAAATGCACACACTTTAGAAAGTTGGAAAGCTAGGTTATCAAAAATATCATTCACAGCTGATGAATTCACACTGCAGAGTTCGAAGAGAATTAAATGAGCATCAGAGTGCAAAGCTGAGAAGAAGATAAATATTGAACACAGATATTACACTCATTTGGACATATTTCGATGTAATGGTATAAGAAAAATACGACATAGTCATGATCATGCAGAGCAGAGAAACATACAAAATAAGACATAGTCATGCTCTTGCAGAGCAGAGAAACACGCAAAATGGATATTGGCTATCACAGTTGTGGGATATTTCAATGAGGAAAACACATTGCTATGAGGCAAAGAGAAATGTAAATGGAATTTTTCATCAAGTGGAACTAAAAAAGGAAAAAAAAACGAATGAAACTCAATCTCAATTGAAATATTCAACCATTTGAGATTAAAAAATGAATGCTTACTGCCAATAAAGCCATGCGGATACTTCTTTCTTCTTCATCTTGATCAGCATATTTTTCTTTCATTTTCTTCAGTTTACCCTTCTGACCACGGCTGATTTTTACAGAACCAGACTTTGGATTATTAACCTTGTTTGGAGGATGATTCAAAGAAACATCAATATCTCTTGATTGCTCACTTTCCTGCTTGATGTTGCTGTCTGTAGAACTGCTATTCTGACCTTTCTTAAGTTTTCTTCTTTCAGCTTTTGAGATGTAGGGTTTCTCTCTCACTGCAGCATTGTTATCATCTGGATGTGGTCCATCGACCAAATCAACCTTAGAAGTCTCTAATATATAATTTTTGCTAGATGCAGTGCCAGATCCAAGCTCAAGAGCTTTATCCATGAGATCTTCAAGTTGTGGTGTGACAAGGGAAACACTATCTGTAACATCAGGTTGGTTATCCTTATTGACACCATTCAAAGCCATTCTATCTTCAACGGGAATGTCAAGTGATTCAGTGCCCGCAGGTCCAGGTAAGTTAGGTATAACTAGTCTATCTGAATTGGCAGATGTATTGGATACTTCTTCTGATTCCCTCTTCTCATATTCAGTATCAGATTCTTCATTAAGAGGTTCATTTTCTTCAACATCATTCACTCCATCCTCCTCACCTCTTACCCTCCTTTCATTTAAATGTGAACCTAAAGAGCTCTCATCCAAGCGAAATAACAATCCAAAACCCATGACAAGAGCATGTGGAGGAAGAAAATTCTTCTTTCCACGAATCATAAAACTCCCAACTGTAAGATATTCCCCTGTAGGAGCAGTTTTGCTAACCTGGTGAGGATAAACCCACCAGGCACTAGTGACTATCTTTGAGTCCCATGCCTGGCTATGACAAACCTATGACAAAAGGGGGGAAAAGAGAGAGAGAATCTTAATTCAACCAATGAGATGATTCACCATTTAACTGAATCCAAGTTAGTCTCACTAGTGATACCTTACCGTAAAACATCCTGCTTGGTTCAACGTGAGTGGAGGCACTGGTTGTTCAGGCTTGTGATTCCTAATCACAGTGCTAGAAGCTCCGTGCAAATCAGCATGGACATACCTATGAGATAACGGAACACCATCACAGGCAGAAGCCAATGTTTTCAAATTAGAATCACAGTATTACCAGAATTATGAAAGCCAATATTATGTGTAAAACCTAAACATTGAGCTACTACATCTCACTAGGGATAACTGAATGTAAAAAACTTTAGAACCTTAAGCACAGCATAATCATTACTGTTTATTTGTTTGAGCTAGGATGTGGAACAATTATGAGCAGCAAGAAAATTACTCACAAATCTCCCTTTGACATGTAACGTTTAACTATCATCTCATTTTGCTGAGCATCACGTCCACTGATAACCAAATAATTCTCACTGCTAATGAACCAATTAAATTTCTCAAACCAATGAACTTTGCGCATATGAGATATCGTGGCAACTTTTTTTTCCTGCACATTTTTAATTAAAAGGATTGAGGATCACATAATTAGTATAAGAGAATATCATAATAATAGAAAAGGAAAATCAACATAATAGATGCAAATTTGTCTTTTTTTGGAGAGATACAATAATCAAACCGTCTTTAAAGGAAAATCAACATAATAGATCAATACTTTCTTTAAAGTTGAAACTCAATAACGTTTACAATCAACTCTGGATTGGACTCTTTATTCTCAAGCATTCATAGATTCAACTTTACGAGTATTAAATTTGAAAGATTTGATTGTGTGTATAGGAAGATATAGATATTTTTGGGGAAAAAATCAATAAGAAAAACATGAACAAGTGACCATGAGTAAAATTTTGTTTCCTGTCCCAACAAAAAATCATTCTATGCCCCATACAACATATTGTAATCATCTGAACATAGAACAACAGATACCAAACTGTAGAAGATCTAGTCCAGAAACCAAATCAAGATCCATTTATGGCATATTGCTAGTTTTGACCTGTAATACCATTTCAAGCATTCAACCAGAAATAAACTAGATGCAGCAAGACTAGCATCAAGTGTGCTAGTATCAAATTGCTAAAAAGTTTAGTTGGTTCTTGCCAGAAACAGCACATATTTTCAGAGGTCCATGCCAGATATGACAAATTTTATGACTACGAGATGACTGCCGGTCCACTGGTTTAAGCATCAAGTGTGATAACGTCATCACATCATGCCCATTTATAGACTACAAATAAAATAAATGGTATTTTATCAGCACTACATGAAAGGGGAAAATACCATTATTGTAATGCTACCTGGGAAAGTTGAAGACGAGTTTTTCTTTCAGCAGCTTTAAAAGCTTTTTCATGTGCAGTAATAGTTTTCTCCTGTTTGCTCTCTTGTTTTTTCTTAAGTTCATACCATCGCCGAGCATTGGCATGAGCTGAAAGTGATATATCCACCTCTACCTAAGAAAGATTATGAAATGTGAAAATTTATAAGAATACCAAAAAGCACATAGACAAAATGCATATCAAAAGCATCTAAGACAAATAAATAATGGTGATAGCGACGCAAAAAGTAAAAACAAGGTAATAGGGGATATTATATAATATGATGAAGTAGTTCGATTATAACCCGTCTTCAATACATCAAGGAATCAGAACCATCCAAAGAGGAAGATTTTTTTTTCACATCAAGCAAAGTTTATATAGAAAATAGGAAGGCTTAGCCCTAACAGTAATATAATTTTCACCTTATCAGCTGGTTGTGTCTTTTCATCATCATCCATTTCATCAAGATTGTTGCTCAGCAGCAAAGTCATGCAATTCCTTTCAAGATTAAGTTTGTCAATAAGACCGGCCACTGGATTTCCAGATTTCTTTTCTTCCTTCACCATTCGTGCAAGATCCTCCCAGCTCATGCCTTTAGCAAGAGCAACACGGACAGCTAATATAACAGCATCCACATCTTCTAAATTATATTCTATTAATTCTGCCATTTTGACACAATGATCAACTTCTTGTTTTAATATCTCTACACGATTTCCCTACACAAGTAAATTGAGAGATATCAATACACATGGCACACAACTCTAAGAATGATGTGATGCATATAGCTTAAACGTAAAATATAAATCGTGCCAAATAATTTTTAAAGTAATAGATAGAATGATATGCCCAAAATGGAGAACACCCTGCGATAAAAAAATGTTCTCAAAAGGTCTTTGAATTAGTACAAATATAAATAAAACCAATAATTTCTAAAGGCTTGTAGCATTACACAAGAAGCAACAATTCCTGAAGGCCTGTCTTCCTCCAAAAAAATTCTTCAGTTTCTCTCTAACCATAAAAACCAAAGAAAACCCCCGAAGAAGAAATTTGAAATCCATTGTAACACACTTGAATAACAACTGTGATTACAATAGTCTTCTTGAATACTCGATGAACACTGTAGAATCTAAAAATACATTGAAATGCACTTAATAAGTAATCAAATTCATTGAACAGACCTGATCCATGCGTATTTTATTGAGTTTTTGAGTTGCAGAGCTCTCCTTGGCCTTTTGTTGCTGTTCTGACTTTTGACTCTCAATTTTACTGTAGAATTCATCCAAAGCTGCATCAAATGTCTCAAACTTTGTGTACTTTCTAGACATGAATTGGTTTAATAAAATTGGGCAGAACTCGTCATAGATCTGCATGTAAAAAGAAGAAGGAAAGAAAATGCTGAAAGAATGAGCATAGCAAGTTTCTTATATATAGGTACGGCACATTTGTCCATTAGTGTAGAGACAGGACAAAGAATTCTTCAGCCTAAAACAGCTCAAGCAAAACGATACCTCGCTATCAGTTGAAGCCTCAGATTCTTCTTTTTTAACATTTTTCTTTTGCATCAAAATGTACCCTTCAGGAACTCTAGTACCAAATATTACATCCTCTAGCCAATCCTCAAAATTTGCAACAGCTTGCACTAAGAGCTGAAGACTACCATCATCAAGTTTATTATCATTATGAAGTTTCATATTTGGAATCAGACCAGCATTTAATATAATGTGCTCAGACAGCGCAGTTCCATATCCCAGTGCCTCCCCAAGAACAGCTTTCAAAGTAGTCTGTTTGGCTCGACTGCCATCACCTTGGGCTTTACTTGAGACAGAAGGCTTCGAGACCTTGTGGTTACCCGGCTGTTGCTTTGAAGGATCTGTTTCATTATTTTCGTTACCAGTTAGGTTAACTACATTGTCACTCAGAGTGAGTGCTTCCTGCAATTTTGCAGCCGTCGTCCGCTCAAACACTCGAGAAATTTCAGTTGGATATCGATGTCGTGACATGATTGCTACCCCCTTATTATCATCCCTGAAAATGTTCTTTTCATAATTTATAAACTAAGCTTAATGAGATAACAAATCATAAGAGAAAGTTGTTATCCACCTTACATGAAATATAGGGCCACTAAAAGGTGGAAATACAAGGCTAAAAACCAATATATTGACAAAAAAAAATTCTTTATTTTCTTCTTTCTTTCTTTCTTTTTCTTCTTTATTTTTAAGTAAGAAATAATTTCATTAATGGGATAAAATTATACAAGATGGGGAGAAGCCAAACCCCAAGCTAAAGAAGATTAAAACGAACTCTTTGGAAAGGTACAAAGTGCAATTCAAGAGATAAGTGACAGACATCAAAACATATACATTCAATAACCAAAAACACATTTCTCAAATAAGCTGGTTGATGGTCTTTCTTCTATATGAGGACCTTGTATTTGTTTTAGATGGAATAGAAGAAATACAATAATATTATTCTTCTTCCCTAAATTGAAGTCTTATGCTTGTGCATATGTCGTATCATCATGTATGAATGTGTACATGCTAAGTAAAGAGAAAAGAGACAGGAAATTATCTTCACATACCTGTGAGATCGAAGAAGAGTTAAGACCATAAATTCAGAATCCGTAAGAAGGATATTACCCTGGGCATACAGCTCCAAGATAACATAGTGTGCACTAGCACCTAACCCAAACTGAAATAGGATGATCTGAAAAAACATAGAAAGCGCTTCAAGAATGAGGCCTGTAATGAAAAAAGATATATGTGAGGGAGAATTGAACAAAGAAAAAAAAAACATACCCGATCATATCCAAGTTGCCGCACATCCTCAAGTCTTCTTGTGCGTATATGCCTTCTTAGTTTGAGAGTGAAACCAGAAGGAGTATTGCTTTTGTCTCTACAAGAGCAAAAATTAATTGATTATCGGCTACTATCCTCTTACAATTCTTGCCAATACATTCCAAGTATAAACAACAACGCTTAAGGATGTCTTACCGAACATATTCCGTCGTATGTAGTCTGACTCCACTTTCCATCAACAGCAACACCTTCTCACTCTCACCCGATTCAGTGACTCCACTACTGTTCATAAGCTTGAACATGTATGTCTTTATAACCGATAGGGGAGAGATGACAGAGAGAGAGAGTGTGTGTTATTACGCAATCTCAATTTTGGAAAACAAAACTAAAATCTAACATAATCAGTCAAAGAAAAAAAGTAACTGTTTGTAACAAGAGTCCACCACCCAAAACATCGAAACATACAGCAACGACAATTCATACTCATCCATGCATATGTTAGGATCAAATTCTACAGGGCACTTCCAGAAGTATGATGTGCAATCCTCAAGAGAAAATTAATCCAAAAAACAGGAAATGAATCATAAGCAAGGTAGAGAAACAGGTGATTGATTGGCTCATTAAAAAGATCGTTGAGAGGAGGGAACCAAACCTTGGGTGAGAGATCATAGACATTGGCGCATCGCATGCCTATCAATTTTCGGAGGCATTTCACCTCGGCGGCGACATCGGCGGTGTTCATGCGTACCTTCACCATGATTGATGGTGTTCAAGCTGGAATTGACAGTGTGTCAAATCTGTGGAAGTCTTCGCGCGTAATCGAATGGGTGAATGGAGGCAGAGAGAAAATTGAATAGAAGAAGAAGAATAAGGAATCGTTTTGAGCTGGAAGGAGGAACAGGGCCAGGCGCCGTCTCAGTTCTCTCACCAACCCGCGGCAGCTTGCCCCCCACGGCCCTTGTTTTTTACCATTTTATTTTATCGTCATTTTGTTCGAAAAATGGCTCTGAAGTATTAGGCTGGTTTGGCTGGCATGGACACTATTTTTGGGTCATTTTTTTAGATTTTTATAAATTTTTTAAATTCAGTATGGTTGGGAACTTCATAAAACCTCAAAAAATTTTAAATTACTACCCATATTTTTAAATGGTTTTTGCCAAGAATATTCAAATTTGATAGTGTAAACGTTAAATAGATCATATCTGTATAATCTAGGATTTACTAGTTTGTTACCAAATCTATGATTTTTGTTGTCAAATCATAAATTTGGAATGTAATTTTCATTATACACATCTATAAATACATGAGGTCATCGTGCCATTCAATCTAACACATAACACTTCGAAGTAGTTTCACTTTCTCGAGTCTTCTTGGTTTTTTTTGTTCTCAAATTAGCGTCATTGGGATGTTTTGGTCTGAGTCTGTCTGTTTGAGTTTTTTGTTTTTGTTTGTTCTCAAATTAACGTCATTGGGACGTTCAAAAATGTTTCTTTTCTCATTTTGGTCTTTTACCATATTTACTAAACATTGTACTTTGGGTTTGTTACAAATATCAACCAAATCAATTCTAAGCTTTGTATTAAATTATAATAAATATATAAATCCAACCCCATAACCAAACTAGACACCACCTTATGACCATTATATATGTCAACACAAGAGCCACCTTGTTCCTCCCCTCACCTATTTCAATTTCCATTAATATTTTGCATACAACGAAGCAAGAAATTTGCAAAAAAAAACAATTCTCCCTAAGGTTTTCACAATTTGTATATATATATATTTTCCAAAAATAATCTAAGGAATAATTTTCATTTCCTGATAATTTCCATTAAAAAATAATATTTTATAAGCAAAAATATGCTTAAAATAAACATATATATAAAAAGTAAGACCAAGCCAGAATTTGAGCGGGACATCATAATTTTTCATCATCCATCTCCAGCACAAATCAAACGAACAAGATTGGGGTAGGAAAAAATCCCCCTCACTCACTGTCACACCTCGTTTAGGAATTTCTTGCTTGTTTAGGGTAGGTCTATAAAGTCCCAACTCCACATATTAAATGAACATCTAAACTAAAAGCTAAGCTAAAAGAAGCTCTCGGGGAGACAAAACGTGTGGGATAACATGGAACCATAGGAAGAAGAGTAGAAAGGAAGAAGAAAGTATGAATCTACTACAAGCATGAAATGAAAAGCTCTACAGGTCTTCTCTTTGTTTTCAATAATGCAAGAATGTACAAGTAAAACCGCAATGATTGGAGACTTTATTTGTCCGCAAGATTTGAGGACAAAAATATACAATAAATAAGAAAGAGCATAAATTTAAAATATATTATTATGTACACTCATTTCAGTCAACAGTGTATTCATAGAATTCCTAAGATCCCCTACCAACCCTACTCTCTCTATCAAACTTGACAGACATTCCAAACAACCCTAACACCAATTTTTGTACAAAACCTTATTTCATCGGTCATAACTGGCTTGGCACCCCCAATCTCTGGCCGTATTTTTCTATTTTTTTACGCATTTTTCAACCAAAACCAGTGAAACTAAATCGGCACTGGCCCGAAATGGGTTTTCAAGAATCCGATCTATGCTCGCTCAATCTATATTCCCTCTGGCATTAGAACATTTGCACTTAAAAGGTTCCCCCTTCTTGTAGCTTATCCAGTCCTCCAACTTGCTCTCTACATAGAAGCTATATAGATATATTTCCTTCTAATGCAAAGAACGAAGCAGGGAAGAGAAGGAGTATTGAGCAGGTACCATTTAACATTAGCTTAGATCAAAACCGGCATCTGCATTTATGGCATACATCAATTTGTTTGCCAGTTGCTCCTTGCTGCATTGCAGTTCACAAATCAGAGTCAACAAAAGTTCTTTCAACTTTAGCTACCAAATATATATATATAGAATAGTAGAAAACTTAACCGAACAGCCATAGGTACATAACTGAACCGCCTCAAACTGATTAATCGACAGTTCGGTCGGTTCAATCTGTGGTTTGTCGTTCAGTTCAAACCATTTACACTGCAGGTGTTGGGTCTAGGGAATGGGGCTGTTAGGCCAATGCCAATTGGGCTGATAAGCTGGCTGGACAAAGGCATTATGATATATGAATAAAAATGATGCAGACCCGTGAATCAAGCTCGTGACCTTGAGAATACAAGCCTAAATTTAAAGCCAACTCGACCACTATTCTTTATTTTGTGTTTTAATAAAAATCACATCGGACAGTTCTGACAAACTGAACCGGTTCCAACTAGAACCAAAGCAGTTTTGGTCAGATAACGTACAAGACACCAAAATCTAGCATGAAAATATTTTTTGCAACAATTTCTATTTGATTATTTTTTTAGAGAAAAGATTAAATTTTTTCAACAATTTAACGTACAAGACAAACACTAGGCTACACCTTTTAGTTTCTTAACAAGTGACATTTTTCTCATACTGCCCACATCTCTTTTTATAGTGTGTTGTTTCCTAATATCTGATTGCTTGCATCACAAAAACAAGATTCATAAAAACTGAAGGATGACATTTCATTTTTTTCAGTTCAACAAGATAACGAAGAATTATATTGACGCACCTTCTATAGGGTGGAAGCTTCAAAAGATTCATACAAGTCGCTGATGTAGGTAAGCGATCAAGAGCTTCTTCATTTGCATTACCAGCAGCCCTGAAATAGAAATAAGAAACTAGTGTCAAATTAATAACTCATCCATCTTGATCAAAGAAATATAAATCAGATACAGCTATCCTTGACCAACCAACATATTTGTGTCCGTGGGTATTAAATTGAACATTAAATAGCAATGTTTTTTTTTTTTTCCAATGCATGATAATCTATGTGCCTGAATATAGTTTCAACGTGTGAACAGGAATGCCTAACAAGTCCTCATTAGACAACAATGTACCTTCTCTCCTACTGAGTTACAGTTTCACATGACACCTCACTTGCAGGGTAATTTACATTAAGCTCAAGAACGAACAAGATTATCCCCTTCCCGGGAAACCAAAACAAAAAAATAACAATTGTGATGACACAAGTTTTAACCAAGAGAAAGGAAGAAAATAAACAAAACATCAATTACCTTTGTATGCAAAAACATGGCTCAAGATATCTAAAGCCAAGAAGTGGTCCTCGAGAGCAACCAGTCACAAACCTGATGAAAAAGCACGATCCAATTTTATACTTCTAAATTCCGGTTGTTCTTTAGAAACGAGAAGTAACCAATGGCTAGTGTAATAAAATGACTCACTTCAGAAATTTCTTTTGGTTTACCACTGAGAAACTTTTGATAACTTCCCAAAACATCTCAATGACATAATGTTCCTGATAAGAATTCAACAAAAGAAAAAAACATGATTAAAAAAAATAGGAGAGATTTTTTATTTATCATGGTTGCGCCTGACCCTGCAGTGATTTCTAAATAATGCAAGTTAAAGGTTTGTTGCCATTGTCATAGAAACATAAGATGTGACTACAAGTACGAATAGTAGTAACCAACAGTTTATAGCTATATATATATTTGTAAGAAACTAGCCGTCATTTTTCATTTAAGAAGAACAGAACTTTGATTTAAAAAAAAAACAAAAGAGGAGAAGTCTAAATAAAGTAAAGTAAAATGTGAGTTCACATAATTACAAAAAGAGGACACCAGGGCACAAAAAGAAACCGATGATCTAGCAATGTCCCAGACATCTGTAGAAGAACTCTTTCTTCCTCTAAAGATTCTATTATTTCTCTCGCCCCACAAATACCACAAGATAGCACACACCCTAACCTGCTTCAAAAATAGTTTCTTCCCCTGAAAGGCAGATGGAAGAGAAACCGAACTGCAGGAAAAGTGCTTCAAAAGAACTAAAATATGATGTCCCTTCAATCACAGAGAAGAGAAAGAAGGTCCACCACCTCTAGAGCCTCTCTTCTAGAAAGACGGCAAGAGAATAACGAAGAGGAAGAATCGAAGGTTTATAAGGCAAAAGCCACATAATGCAACTTCTTACTCGAGATGTGTTATAACCGCAAGAGACTACTCAAAATCTTCCTCAAAGAGATCTAAGAGCCCTCCCCAAAAAAGGATTTCACAAATTGAAAAGGCATGGGGAAAGCCGAAGCAATAGCCAACCAGAGATTTTTATTAGAGTCCTCAACCCTAAAATCTACTACCCACTCAAACAGATGCAAACCACACCTATTCACAATAATCCTATACAACATATCAGTCTCCCTCAAGAAACTTCTTCGTCAACAGCACTTCATTATGTAATCTCAGGCTATCAATACCCAATCCCCTCAGCTCCAAAAGCTTCAAACTAACCCAGTGAGACCCGCCAACCTCATACACAATTATGAGATTTAAATGAGTCATCATAATTCAGATTGCATGAATATAACACATGTTATATTCAATATCTTCAATCATGAATTATTACATTCAAAAAAAGATTAATCCTACTAATCTTACAAAATTTCAAAATTCTCTTAGAACACATACATAGAAAAGAAAAGAAAAGAAAAATATATATGAAAGGGGGGTTCAACAGAACTTACTTTATGATAGCCACTTGAATAAGTAGTATGTGTCCGTAGGTCATCCACATCCAAGCCGTCCAGTGAACCTGATATCAAAAGCTGAAAAGAAGTAGACCAGTCAAGGGCATCGAAATGAATTATCTTGGACCCACAAGACTAGCAACACAACTTTGATAGTATTTAGCAATTGGCCCATGATGTGCACTAAATTATGGCTTATTTTTATGTTTTCCTTATTTTTTTCTGTCATAAGGGCTTTTGTTCCCTCATCTTTTGCCGTCATAAGGAATTTAGTTGCTGCAGCTAAAGAGTCCATTTAGGGCTATAAATGGTCTAGTTTGCATTGTATATTTTTCAGGTTTTAATGATTTGTAAAATTGTGCCTTTACACTTCTTTTAGTCATGAGCCTTACACCTCTTTGAGAGTGATCAACTTGAATCTTAGTGAATAGACTAGTATCGAATCATCAAGGCTTTTGATAGTTGTAGGTGATCAGAAGTCACGTGATTGAACCTTCAAGTGAACCCGATAGACAAAACCCTTGATATCCTAGGGTTCTGGCTTTGGGTGAAAGTTGAAGCAGGGCTCCCAATACCAGGCTATCAAAGGAAATGGTCGAGAGTCCTCCTAATCATTATAGGTTCTTGCTTCAATTCATTAAGGGTTTCACGTCAAAGCTCAACATTATCAAAACCAATGTCCCCCTACCCATAAACTAAGAAAAATATGAACTATGTAGACTAAAAATCCAAATCTTGGTGCTTAACCAAGAATTTATTGTACATTCTAGGCGAAAAGACATTCCTCAAGTTAACATTTTCCCAAGAAAAGTATTGTAAATACTAATATGAATGAGACAACGCTTGTATAAAGCCAAGAGGAGATAGTTCTTGTTCAAAGAAGCAAGATTCAAGATTCAATGGAAAAAGGAAGTAAGTTGATGTGCAATGATAAACAGGTCATCAAAAGATGATACAGCAGCAACCTTTTGATGCAAACCACATTCCTAAATTCAGTGAATCGTACCTGGAATTCATGTTCATTGAACATATCGATCCATTCTTTCTGTATAAGTTGCTGAAACCCTCTCAAGAAATGAGAACTTTGCTGCCTTATCTGTGGATGACATTTTTTCTATCAAAATCAGAAAAGGGCCTAGGGAGGACACTTCGGATAAACCAAAGACAAACTACGGCAATACCTGAAAGTTTAAACGATGATTGGCAACAAGATGAATGAATGTGATGACATTTTCACTTGTGACACGACGGTTTTTTCCTCCAGGGAGTAGCTCTTCTTCTGTTTGCTCTCCATATTCATTGTTTATAATAACAAAATATAGCTCCAGTTCAGAAATGTCCCCTTCAAAATGCTGTGTCCAGAAAATCAGATGGGAAGATCCCCAAATTCAAGGTAAGGAGTGAGAATGAGATTCTACCAGGATACTATTTTGATCTAGATCATTGATCAGAGAGGGAGTTCTTTAAAAGTAGTTACAGCTCTGATCACACCTGATCTTTCTAGATATGTATTGGATGTGGTATCAGCTAAAAGTGATATAAGGGAATATATACCTTTAAGAAAATAAGGTGGCGATACAATTCAGGGTCCAAGGATGGCAAGTCATTCAGATAGTTGTACCTGTGGTGATAAGCATTGGAAAAATTCAATGTTGGTTAAAGATTAACATATTTTCCCCACACGGAATAGAATTCCATGTTTTTATACCAGGAAACCATGCAGTATTAAAATCTAATAAATCATATAGAAAGCAATGTACAACTCAGAGACTGAAATCAAGAGCAGACTTTATTCTAGTATGGAGTAACTCTGTAAATGAAGACCTATGACATAATGAGAAAATGAATGCAGCATCAAACATCCTAAATTGACGACCTCATCAGTGGGCAGTGCACCCAGAATAAAAAGAGATTTTTAGAACCCTAAACATGTCTAATAACTTGCAACTAGCCATAGCAATCATCATCAATAGTCAATACTACGATTAATGGATTAATGCATAAAATACAAAACAGTAGAACAGCAAGTCTTCTAAAACCTTACTTCTGTTTAAGCTTGCTCAAGAAGAATGTTGCAAAAGGAATATCAACAAGAATTCCTTCAAACATTGCCTACAGGAAGAAGGGTAAAATAACATCCTGTCAGAAATCGCTTAATGTGATTTAAGATTTCTAAGCATGAGAATTAAAGAAGGATTTAAAACGCGAAGCATTGGAAAACCATTGAACTGAGCAGCAACTTCTATAATAGAAAAGCATGTAGAACACAGGATGCAATCAAGTGGGTGAACACTTTCCACTGTAAGAATACCGCAGATTTTAAACTACTAAATTGTATTTATATTCTTGTCAGGCGATACATTAATGTTTCAACATCCAACCAAAGTAAACTGCATGTATGCTTGGGCGTTATAGCCATACCTTAGCCAAAAGAACTCCAAGGAAATGAAAAAATTGGAGATGTTGCTCATGTATCATTCCTGAACCAGGATTGGGGTAGAGCAAGTGATCAGCTGTTTCCTGGATTACCAAGCAGAAAATTACTCAAATTAGAAGAATTGAACACTATGTGCTCACGTATTCCTTAAGTTTTAAGAAACAGATCTCGAACAACCAATTTTTATATTGAAAAGTGATCTCAAACAACTATGGCAGTCTTATCGTAATTCATATTGTCCAATGACTCCGCAACAATTACAAAGCCATCCTAATAATAAAGAATGTCATGATGACCTTAAATAAACCATACTGCACATCAAAGGCTGCCCGTGTAATGTTCTCCATGAAATCTTTGAAAATACCACCACCATCAATTCCAGCCTCCTCAACTCCAAATTCATTAACAAATGACACACGTATCTGCATGCAGAAAACTGAAGCAATTGATCCAACAGAGGCAGATAAATAAACAATTACAACTAACTCTACAAATAAAAGATCAAAAAGAGGGAGGGGGGAAGGGGCTATTTCACAAGGGCAAGGAAAAAGTGAAAAAAAAAGAAAAAAAAAAAAAAGTAAGGTCGCAACTATAAGTGCTGAAAGTCTGAAATTACCGATCCTCGAAGATCATCTTCAGACAATGCACTCATCTGACTAAAAGCATCCTCCAATATATGATCTCGTCGAATTCTAAACCGGTTTCTAGCAAACACCGCATGAGATCCATTCCTTTGCCTAGCTGCTGTTAGTTGTGACTGAAATGGGTTTTAGGAAAATAACTATAAATAAAATACCTTAAATATTTCTAAAACTCACTCACCCAAGAAATATATATTGTGGATAAAGAAATCAAACAACAGCTTGCTTACAGTGAAAATCTTAACCCTGCTTGTAAACGGTACTAAAAAGGGAGCTTGCTTAAGTATATCATGTGCTCTGGTATTTTCTATCACGGCCTACAAAGAGTGAAAAGCCAAATAAATAATTAGAATGAGGGACAGATAACAGATCATTAAAACCTGCATATTCAACAAGAATAATTACCTGAGAAATGAAATAATCATTCACGGCATCAGCATGGAAGTCACTGGGGGGTGTAAATTGCCGTCTATTGTTCCAGTCTTGCAACTACAATAAGGCCATTTAATCTTAGTAGACAAACAAAACGAGAAAATTAATAAGATACAAGCACAAGCCTTTCTCAAGAAATTTCAATGAAGCTAAACGAAGGAAGAAAAGACTTTCTCTGTCTGGAAAATCTCTTGTGCTCATATAACATAGAATGGCATCATAAAGTATCAAATGGGGATATAGAATTTAAAGCAGCCAACCAGAAAATACACTACTCAAATAACTGATACCTGTGACAGGAGCTCTGAGGCAACAATTGTAACCCTGTATTGAATGAATTCAACGGTGTGCCTCTTAGTAACATGGGCAGTAGCGGCAGGTTTTGCAGAATTACTAGGAGCTGTAGGACTCACCCATAAAAGCTGCCATAGGGCCTGCAGAAAGTAGAATAAACGGCAACATTACAAATATGACTACCCTAAACTAAGTATCCCCTTCTAATTCTTTCTCAACAAAATCTAAAGCAGGAACTATTTTTATCCACAAATGAAGAAGAAAAAATCTGAACACCCATGCTAAGGAAGTCTCTACTGAGCACGGCATTGCAGCAACGTAGTTACAAGGTGGCTTTCAAGAAAACTTGCCTGTCTCAAAATAATAATTAGACATCTGATATCCTTTAATGATAGTGGCTTCTCCTGCTCATAAAACTCCTCATTGTCAATTATTGTCAACATGTGCCTGATCCATAATAAAAAAAAAACAATCAGGACATACCAAATCTTACAATATTACCACACATAACATCAGATCAGGGATCAAAACAAAGTTCAAAAAGTAGATAAGCAGGAATAAAGTAGGTAATATTACTTGTACACAGGACAGAAAACAGCCAAAGGTAATAGCCAACCAGGTGCATCTCCTGATAAATATGCCAACTTCTCCGAAAAGGACGACCATTTTTGGTTCTCATGGCACTTTTTTATAAAATTCCAAAGTACTGGAACTAACTCTGTTCTGTATGCTAGAACGGTCATAATTTGTTCCAGAGGTAGTGTATTGAAAGTGACATGCAGAAAAGCACATGCTGTACCAACAGCTTTGACCTCTTTATCATCAGGACCATCATAAGGCCCACTAACTTGGGAAATCTGCCCAAATAAAGCATTTGCCTGGGAAGCACAAACCAATTCCATATTGTTAAAAGAAATATAGATGTTCTGATTAATTAAAATGTTGCCTTCGAGGAACGAGACCAGAAGATATACCAACTGCAGGAGAAATCGTGGATCAATAGCATCACATATCTGCTTCTCAACATTTTTATTTAGTGGTAGCTCTATTTCTTGATCAGACACGACCACATCGTCGTCACCCAATGCAGCACCTATTGACAACATACAGATACAAAAAATCATTGGTCACATATATGGAAAGACTGATGAATTAGATAAAAAAAATTCATGAACCAAAGCCTAAAACCAAAATGAAGATAACGGTGAATACATACTCTCTTCCATATCTCTAAGAGGTGATTTCATCGAAGGAAGTAGTTCCAACAAGAATGTTGTGATGGAAGCAAGATCTACTGCCTATCCACAACAAGTAAATAAAAAATGGGCTTAAAATTATAATTTCAATTACCACGGATCCTTAGAGTGTACAGGATTTGAGCACCAATAACTGCTCACTACAAATCTGTAAAGAGAACTTTTTTTGCATAAATCATATTAAAAAAAAGAATGAAGTACATGCATATTCTATTTCTCTTCAAAGAGAAAATGTGATCTTTAGACCCTCAGTAACACCATTATATCCAAACAGCAAGGTTAATGGGATTCATTACTTCACTTCAGATGGATGAGCATGGGAGAAAGGATTTTGTGATCACAAGCCACGATAAAAGGTTGGGATAGCTTAGATTGTGTCAAAAACATCAATTTCAGTTAGTATATCCCAAGAAGAGGAGGATGACACGTGCAACTTTATCAATTGGGTAAAGAGATAGAGGTGCTAAATGTGTAAAGAAGAGCTCAAAAAAAAGTAATATACATCAGCTAGTTACCAATTCGGATGAGCAGTCAGGCTGAGATAGAGCAGTTCTGGAAATTTCTAATACATTTCCAAGAAGGCATGCATAGCCAGGAATGTCAGCTGTTACATCCTTTGGGAGTACATTTGCGTAATGTTGAACACATGATGCCATCTGATGAATGTAATGTCCAATCAACCCCCGTCTAGCGAAAACCTAAAAATAGGTACGCTAATTTGTAAGTAAATAAATAAATAAAATAAAAGGTACACTAGTTTGTAAGAAAAGGAAAAAAGGAAAACAAGTTTGTACTTAAAAAAGTTTAAAGAAGTTCAAAAGTCCAATCAAACTCTAAATTTCAACAAAATTATCTGTTAAGTAGGAGGATAAAATCAAGCAAAGTTGGTGAATGCAATGTCCAATCAAACACATTTTTTCAATAGAAACTTATAATTGGATATATTGTAGCCATAAGAAGCAAGACAGCCTAAAGGCAGGGGGTGGAGGTAACCCCACCCACAAAAGAGCTTTCCAATTTTTAATAATCATGGAAAGTACAAGAAAAATCTTTCTGATTTGAACTCCACCAAGTCAGGGAATATCTGCAGGTATAAATTAGGAAGAAACCTACCTCCTTTAAGTAAGGGAATGTCTGCCACAGTAAAGGAAGAGTAAGAATTTGGGAGGAGAAGCTCCAATTGGGATCAACACGTGGGCAACAGCATGGCTTCTCACCAACATGAGAACTCAAAAGAGAAAGCAGACGTTCTAAAGAAGACACTGAACTGCCGGGATGCGAATCTTCAGTTTCCTGCAATAGCTTGAATGTGAATTAGTTCTCTGAAAACACCAGCAGAGGACGATACTGACAAAACAGAATAGCTCAAAAGATCACTTGCAAGTGAAACCACAAAGCAAAAATTTACACAAGGTAGAAGAAAAAGGAAGTACACATATACCTTCCCCGCCAAAGTGATATCCCTAATCAGCACATATGCATTTCTTTCCAGAAAGTAGCCAACAATCTTACAAACCCATGGGAGTTCGGGTTGTAATAAGAAAACAATTGCATCTAACAATAGAGTCGCAGGTGTGCTAGAGTTCTCGGGTGCAGCAAAAAGTTGATTCCTCAATTGGTTTCTAGCCAGAATAACACCAAGTAAGAATAATTTGCAAAAAAAAAAAAAAAAAAAAAAAAAAACAACA